>NW_027443763.1:0-35684 GCF_048569485.1 Anomaloglossus baeobatrachus | reverse complement strand
CAACAGGCCGTACTTGAAACCACTTCTTTAGATTAGCAATCGGGCAAATAGATGTGTTAAGAAAAGGATTCAGCTTTATTATTGCCCCTTTTCCCATCTGATCTGTTTTAGATCTTCTAATATTAATTAACAACTGATTGTTAACTAAAGACACGTCCTCCACTCTCAGCCCTGAAGGACAACTTTTGCTAGCACTGAGTAATTCACCCACCCGCAATGCTGCAAAAAACATTAAAGTGAATGCCGTCTGAAACAAACACGTTTCAAACTCATTTAAACATACAAAATTCAAGACCTCCCATAACTGATATAATAAGTCAATGGATATAGGTCTTCTTGTATCCGGCTGAAAATTCAATCTTTTCAGCCCTTTCATCACTTGCACAATTGAAAACAAACCACTCAAAGGCTTACTGCCACCAAGCTTCAGAAAAAAGGAAATACCAGCGATCAATTTCGCTAACGAAGCATAAGTGACACCAGCCTCAAGCAGTTCATTAACAAATTGCAATGCTGAAACAGAATTAGTCACATATGGATTAAAATTATTAAGAGTGCAAAATTTTGTCCATTTAACCCATGCCGATGCATAACCCATCCATGTACTCTGCGCCAATGAGTTCTGAATGACAACTGAAATCAGTCCCATAAAACCTGCCAAAGGTGCGGTGGGCAGGCTGTATTGTCTTGATCTGCCTCTGGGTACAACCGATGAAACTCCTCCCACTGCTGACGAGAAAGAGTCCGCCTTGACATTAGACTTACCCATAATATACTTTGCTTTAATCCAAATATTGAATTTAAGACAGCATAACACTATCTGCCTTAAAATCCTAACAGTCCACCGACACTTGGACCCCAATGTATTAACACTAAATACCACTCCCTGATTGTCTGAAAACAACAATATCCTCTTGTTTGCCAGAAGACTACCCCAAAGCACTAAAGCCACTAAAACTGGAAACAATTCTAATACTAAAATATTCTTGGTAACACCTAATCTAACCCAAGACTCATGCCACAACTCTGCTGTCCAATGATTACCCAACAATACTCCATAACCAACACCACCGGCTGCGTCAGAAAATAACGATAAAGCATCTGACGACTGAAATTCATCCTGCCAACAATTAATCCCATTGAAATTTTCCAAAAATTCCAACCAAACAACTAAATCATCTTTCATATGCTTCGTCACTCTAATATGACACCTGTTAGATTTAACCCCTTTCGTTGCATCATACAAGCTCCTAGAAAAAACTCTTCCCATTGGAATAATTCTCAAACTAAAATTCAACAATCCTAGCAATGACTGCAACGTTTCAATGTAACTTTCTCTCTCCCAAGCAAATCCAATACCTGCTCTTTTAATTTCACAATCTTTTCAATTGGCAATCTGCATTCCATTTTCCTAGAATCAATCAAAACACCTAAAAATTCCAAACTACTACAAGGAAAAACCGTTTTTTCCTCAGCTAACGGGATACCAAATAAATCACTAATTGCCATAAATTTAAACAGCAGATCTTGACAACACGTCGAACCAGCCTTACCCACGAATAAGAAATCATCAAGATAATGAACAATTCCCCCTATAGGTGGACTCACACTCCACGACCCATTGCAGGAATGATGAAAAAGCCTCAAAATAATAACATGACAAAGAGAAACCCATAGGGAGACAACGATCAAAATAAAAATAACCCTCAAACGAAAAACCTAAAGAACTAAAACCATCAGGATCCACAGGCAACAACCTAAATGCCGATTTAATATCTGATTTTGCAAGCAGCGCATCCTTACCAAACCGCCTCACTAAATCAACCGCCATATCGAATGACGCGTATTTCACTGAGGCCACCGATGAATCTATCTCGTCATTTAAAGAAAAACCACTTGGGTAAGATAGATGATGGATAAGGCGAAACGTACCCAGTTCCTTCTTTGGCACCAAGCCCAATGGAGACACTCTAAAGTTAACAAACGGAGGCCCTTCAAAGGGCCCTGCTACTCTACCAGCTTCAACTTCTTTTGCAATTTTATCCCTCACTATGTCCTTATTCTCATTAACTGAACGCAAATTTTCAAACATTAAACAACCAACCCCATTAAACTTTGGCACCGGAAAACCTGACCTAAAACCATTCAAAACCACCCTACGCTTCTCCTTGTCTGGAAACATTTCTAACCATGGCAACATGTTTTCCCACTTCACTGGAGTCACCGCTTTTAGAAATGTGTTCCTTAGTGTTATGCAACTGCTGGGTGGATTGAGATTGTTTCTTAAAACATTTTGACATGGAGTGTGCTCCGCCGCAAAACGAACACTCGTGCCGAAAACGACAATTGTTTAACCAGCGACAAGCGGATTCGTTAAAGGCAAAGCACACTCCCTTCTTAATTGTCTGATTAGATGTTTGTCTCAATCCAACATTCCTTTGTGGAAGCATTAGATTGAGCCAAAGCCCAACATCCTTTACACCCCATGTTAAACTATGATGAATCGCTATTTTTTGTCGAAAAGATTCATCATAATTTAACCATGCCATACCGCCAAAGTTGCGGTATACCTCCAATATTATATCCAAATGTTGAAACAGTCCGCTGCACAACTCCGGACGTTTCTCACCAAGAACAGCAGCATAAATGGAAAATGCTTGCACCCAATTATTAAAAGATTTGTACACCTTCCTACCCTCCAAATCCTGTTTATCATCTCTTTTATCCGATTTATGCTGCTGTTCTCTAGTACAAGGCAACAGGGAGAACAAATCAATGAACTCCCTGTTCCAAATTTTTTCTTTCAAGGAGGCACTCAAATGGAAACCCAGAGGGGAGATTTCACACGTAAGTACCTCCTTAAAAGAAGTGTCAGCTACACCCGAGGGTCTGTCCTTACGCAAGGCAGACGGCTCAGATGCCTGACTAGTACAAACCCTATTCTGCAATACCTGCATTACAGTATTATTAACTAATTCCCTAAACTCATTAGCATTAAAACCAGTATGTAATACATTAGGCAATGTATGATTGTTCTTACCCTTTCCGCTTGTCAGCAAGCCACGGACCTCTTCACCCCTATTCACACTGGGGGCCGCGTCCAGGAATACCGGTTCTTCATCCTCAATCTGCTGTCGCCCTGCGTCCGACCGGCTATCGCTCACCGCTGCTACAGGCACACTGCCTGCCCAGACCCTGAGCGCCGCCGCTGCCCCAGAAAGGCTCTTTTGCATGGGCAGCGGCGCAATGCTCCGGTCTCTACAGCGGCCACGTTCACCGGCCACCGCCATCTTCTTCCGGTCCGCGCTGCTTGATGACGCCGCACTTCCTGTTGACCCGCCGACCGTCCCTTTTTCATGACGACGCCGCTCTCGCGATAAGTCGTCTTGATCTCGCCGCCTCACAGACGTCTTCCGGCTTGTTCCCTTCCTCGCTGGCAATGGCGGAGGTGAGTAAACATCCCGCCGGCTTCTTTTCTTCCGCAGGTTCTTGCCGGCAGCTGCCTCCACGCGCGGCACGACCTCCTCTTCTCCAATCCTTTCATCCGTCGCCGCTGCATCATTAACTTCAGGCTCGGGTAACGGTGCCGCAGTGGAGAGGCACACCCGCAGCCAGTCTTCTCCGCCTTCTTCCCCCGCTCTCCGCACCAGCTCCTGCAGCATCTCTTCCATGCTTCTTGCTTCAGTCAGCTGGAACTGCACAGCTGACCCATGGACACCGTCTTAAATATAGCTCAAATTCCCGCACTTTTAACGCTCAGCCAATCAGGAACTTAGAATAAGCAAGCGCGCAACAGCTGGCCAAAACCGGTTAATTCCAGCTGTCCGTGTTACCAGCTGGACTACTCCATGTTATGAAACCAATTAACCCTTACTGAGCCATACATATAACAAATAGATCCCGGATGCCTGTGTGACCATGGAAAACCCACTGCTAGACGCTGTGTGGGTTTTTAGCATTATATCTGTAGCGTCCCATCACCAAAAACACATCACAGACCGCAGCAATTCTGTATAATTCTGTATAGCACATGAGGGGTTTATAGTATACAGCCCTCTAATGGGTCATGTAACTACAACCTGGAGCCATTATACCGGCCGTCACTGACGTGTAATAATAATATCTTCTCTTCCAGGTAAACCCCAGATGTCGGCTCCTATAGACATCACTATGGAGGATTCATCTCATGTTCAGTTCTCTCTGAATCTACACAAGTTTTACCCTAAAGATATAAAAATCTTCTGGAATTGGAAATATACGGGTGGGTGGAAATGTATTTTCAGCTGGGGAGACAATCAGTGCAAGGGACAATCTCACATATGAGGTCTCCAGTGTCATCCGGATTCCTGGTAATCCATTCACACAGCCAGAGATGAAAATCATTGTAGAATGGAAACACGAGAGTCTGGAGACACCGGAGACAAGATCGCTGACCATCAGAGGTAAAGAGGATTTCTGTGTATTGGACATTGGGAGACTCGTACTCACTTCAGATGTCAGTAACGAGTCAGATACAACACAATTATAATGTTTTTTGCTTCTCTTAAATTGAACAAAATGGCAGCCGGGGGATCACCAGAGCTACGGTCATATTATGTATATTGTGTGTTATCTATCTATCCTTCTATCATCAATTGGAGCAGATTTATAAAAAAAAAAAATAATATTTATTATTTTCTTATATAGCGCTATTAATTACAAAGTGCATTAGAGCCATCATCACCGATCCCAATTGGGGCTCACTATTTATATTCCACATTAGTACGTCTTTCCAAAAATAAGACACTGTCTTATACTTTTTATGCCCCAAAAAAGCACTGTGGCTTATTTTTGGAGGAGGTCTTATTCTTGGAGAAACATGGATAGGGGGTAAGTTTACCCCCCATAAAAGCAGACCCCCCCCCCCACCCCCACTTCCCAGGAGACTCATATTTACCAGACCCAGACATCTGCATCGCTCCCAGGTCCTCCCTGTAATCTCCAGTGGGTGCTGCACGCCGTCTTCCACAGCTTCTGGCTGACACAGTCACACAGCAGATCACACACACACACACACACACACACACACACACACATCACATCCAGCATTACAGAATGCTTCCAGCCGCAGGGAAGCATTGTGGCAAGTCCCTTGCGCTCCACTGCACAGCCTCTCAGGATTCTGTCAGAGAGAAGAAATCGGTGTTGCTGGATGTGGAGAGTGTGTGTGATCTGATGTGTGTGCGATCCAATGTGTGTGTGTGAGATCTGAATGTATGTGTGTGAGATCTGATGTGTGGGGGGGGTGCGATCACTGCAGGTCCTCTGCTCGGCGTCTGGTGAGTGTGATTGCGGGGTGTCCGTTGTCTATAATGAAGGGTCCTGCAGTATCTGTAACTTTTTTAGCTGCATGGACACTTCATTATTGAACCGCGACTAGGGCTTATTTTCGGGGGAGGCTTACTGTATATTTAAGCCTTGCTCCGAAAATGCTGAAAATCCTTGCTAGGTCTTATTTTTGGGGGAGGTCTTATTTTTGGAAAAACAGGGTACGAGGAAAACCACGTAACACAGGGAGAACATGCAAACTATGGCCATATGTTATCCTTGGTGGGATTAGAACCCAGGACCCAAGCGGTGCAAGACTGAAGTGCTAACCACTGAGCCACCGTGTACAGTGCTAACCACTGAGCCACCGTGTACAGTGCTAACCACTGAGCCACCATGTACAGTGCTAACCACTGAGCCATCGTGTAGGACTGACCATTGCACAACTGTATTGTGTTAACCACTGTGCCACTGTTTTGTGCTAACCACTGAGCAGCCATGTGCAATGCTAACCACCATTTACTACTAACCACTGAGCCACCATATAGTGCTGACAACTGCGCCACCGTATAGTGCTGACAACTATGCCACCGTATAGTGCTAGTCACTGTACCACCATGTAGTGGTCACCACTGAGCTACCATGTACAATGATAACCACTAAGCCACCATTTAGTGCTAACCACTAAGCCACCATATAATGCTGACCACTGATCCACTGTATAGTGCTAACCACTGAGCCACCGTGCAACAGTTAAAGCTGCCCCTAGCAACCAATGACTGCACAGCTTTCATTTTTATCCATAAAAGCTTAAGAAATGAAAGCGGCACTGTGATTGGTTGTTAGAAGAAAAACATGACAGTTTTATTGTTGGACATTTTTGTTATTTCTGCCCCAATGCAGGGAGAAAAAAAAAGCTGAATCCTTGAATTTAGGTTCCTGTAGATTCTCTTCCACCCAACACTTCTTATAGCCGAAAATACAATTTACACAACATTGAGCAAGAATATTGGCCCTTTCCTCCTGTAAATATTTCACTTTATCCTTATTTCTGGGACGTCTTGTGTGCACAGCGCTCATCAGGCCACAGCATCTCAGGAGTTAGGCTGCTTTCACACATCCGGTTTTAGCTGTGCGGCACAATACGGCGCTTTGCAAAAAAAACGCAACCGTTTTTTTTGCCGCCGGTTGCGTTTTTTCCCTCATAGACTCTGCATTAGCACCGTATTGTGCTGCATGGCCTTGCGTTGCGTCCAGTTTTTGCCGGATGCGGCATATTTAGCCCATGCTGTGGTCGGATGGAACGTTGCCTGGTACGTTTTTTTGTGCGGCGAAAAAAACCACATTGCGCCAGATCCGATGCAATGCAGCGCAATTTCCAATGCAAGCCTATGGACGCCGGATGCGGCGTCCTGCGGCAAAAAATGCATCCGGACGCCGGATGCGTTTTTTGCACTGCGCATGCTCAGTATCAAGCCGTATTTGTCAAAAAACGGACGGGCTGCATGGAAAAACTTATGCAACGGATCCGGTTTTTTTTGCCGCATCCGTTGCATAAGTTTTTGAGCTGGATTGAGCCGCTCTGCAAAAAACAGATGTGTGAAAAGCAGCCTTAAAGGGCGTCTATCACCCCAAGACTAAGATTGTAATACTGTATATACAGACCTACATATATCAGACTCAGCCCCTATAATCATCCTGGTGCTGTAGAGTTTAGTAAATTTGCTGCACAAAAAAACTACTTTATTAGGGATGTAAATGAGGGGCATGGCCAAACTGCTCCACTATCTCAATTAACATCCTCCACTCACACAGTGTCAGTGTGTACAGGGGCCGAGAGCTCACACAGTGTCAGTGTGTGCAGAGGCCGAGACCTCACACAGTGCCAGTGTGTGCAGAGGCCGAGACCTAACACAGTATCAGTGTGTGCAGGGGCCGAGACCTCACACAGTGTCAGTGTGTGGTCGGGCGGCGGGGCGCTGCTCGCTGCGGAGGCTCGGGTCCGGCGCTGCTGCGGTGTCTGGTGCTCGGTGGCTCGAGCTGCGGGCCGGATCCGGGATACTCGAGCGGCGCTCCTCGCCCGCACAGTGAAAAGAGGAATAGTTTTTGAGGATTATGTCCGTGACGCCACCCACGGTTTGTGGTGAAGGTGGGCACCACCGCTGCTGATGACGGGGATCCCGGGAACGGTGTTAGGGAGCAGCTGAGGTGTTGTTGTCCCCCTCCGTGGGTAGGGGTTAGTGGTCCCGGGGCCCGATGGTGAGATGGGGATGCAGGGTAGGTGAGGTGCAGGGTCGCGGGGGCAGCGCGCTGGGGTGCCGGACGGCACGGTGGTACTCACTCAGCAGAAAGTATAACATAGTCTCCGGTAAAACAAACGGCTGGATGGACGGGTCCCACAGCCGGCTGCTGTAACTTCTCCCAGTCAGTTGGTGGCGGCTGCCTTTCCCTGCACCTGTGTGTGTTCGGCTATGATGGCTTCCCACCGGTAGCCCGCTCCCCAGCGTGTATGTGCTGGAGGAGCCCTTTTGCCCGCAGGCTCTGGCCCTGGGAACTCTAGCTGATGTGCGGTAGCTCTATTTCCCTCTTGTGTGGTTGGACTGTCGCCTTCTTACGGGTCTTGGTCGTTAGGGAAACCCCTGGGGTCCCCGGTCACTAACGGATTTGACCTTTTCAGTGGCTCCAAGCCTGGTCGGGGTCCGCAACCCTGCTGGTTGGTGCTGGATGCCCTTCGCTGCACGGTTCGGTACCGGCGGGCCACCGCCCGACCCCGGTCCTACGGAGCAATGTTGATTCGCCTCTCCTGCAGATGGCCACCACCGTCTGCCAACCTTGCTGGACGTGCCCGGGCTCTAACCCGGACACCTGCAGTAGCTCTGCACAGTTTCACTGCTCGACACTAACTGACTACAGTTTCCTGCCTCCAGGACTGTGAACTCCTCAGTGGGTGGGGCCAACCGCCTGGCTCCACCCCACCTGGTGTGGACATCAGCCCCTGGAGGGAGGGCAACAAGGGTTTTGTGTTTGACTAATGGATCTGACTGGGGGTGTAGGGTGTGTTGGTGTCTTACCTGTGACGACCTGGCTAGTCCAGGGCGCCACATTCCCCCTTGGTTAAATGCAGACCGTCCGCGGGCTGCCCGTCCATCACCGGTTTTATTTTTTTTGTAAACTGGAAAAGATAAATTAACATGGGAAAAACAGTAAAACATTTAAAACATTATGCATTCTTGTGAGGACACTTAAACGTTGCAAAACGGTAAAACTGTACATTTTAATTTACAACGGTTTCCGCTCTCTTCCACCCAAGCAACCTAGCCCTGATTCTGCCCCTAAGAAGTGGGCAGCACCCCTTGACCCCAGTCCAGGTTGCCCGAGCGGGGAACGGGTATGGTATCTCGCACCCGTCCTGGGGGACTCCTGAACTCCGGAGGATCGCCACCGGTTCTGTGGTGGTGGCGGGCCTGGGCCATCCCTTTCCTCCAGGCCCATCCTCCAAATCAGCCTCTCCGGAGGCGGTAACGGAAACACGGCCCCAAACGTATTTACATTCCCACAAGTTCGTGGGTGCCCTGCAAGTTCTCGGGTTTGTCCATAAGGAGTCCCTTATGCAACGGTGGGGGCAATACGGTTTAAACGGTTAATCACTCCTGTCCCAACGGGGACGGTTCTCTTTTAACAGTCAATCAGATAATTTTCATGGTTTGATTTGATTTGCTTTAATGGTTATTGATTCATTCACACACTCAATGGTACAGATGGTCCCAACGGGGACAACAGTCTACCCCTTAAATGTCAGTCTACCTAGGTTGGGACGTGTGGACCTTCTGGGCCCAATGTCAGTGGTGACAGGCAACGGGGTAGAGGAGACGACTGGTTCCTCTTCCCTTCTATCGTGTGGGGCAGGTGGAGGCATAGGGGAGCTAGGTACAGCCGCATCCCTGGGCACTGGTTCACCAGCGGCTTCTTCCATCTCTTTTTCCTCCACACTATCACTGGAAGGATCACTGCGCCGTTCTGCGTTGGCCAGTCTGCTGGGAAATCGCCCATCATGGTGTGGATGACTCCTTTTTCTTTCTCCCCAGTTGGTTGAAGGGCTGGGACTTCAGCGGCCACCCTCAACGGGGGTGGACACCTCTTCAGGTGGTCCCTGGAAACCGTAGCTGAAGTTTTCCCCTGGTCACGACTGATCTGGTAGGCCTTCTCATTCTCCCATTTCGTGGGCTGTATGACGTATGGGGCCTTTTCCTATTGGTCGTCCAGCTTGTGGGTTCTTCTTTTTCGCTTCAGCACCACATCACCAGGCTTAAAGGGACCCGCAGGAGCCTTCCTGTTGAAGCACTGTTCTTGCTGCTCCCGGCTCCGGCACAGGTTCTGCTCTACATCCTCCTGAACCTGTCGGTACTGCGCTCTCCGTCGAGCGTTCCAGTCCACCGTGGAAGGGAGGGCCTCGGGAGCCTCCAAGTCCATCTCTAGGTCCACTGGCAGCCGACCCGGGCGGGCCCTCATTAGGTACGCTGGCGTACACTTGGTAGAACTACTGGGGATGTTGTTGTACATATCTACCAGGTCGGGCAGCTTCTCCGGCCACATGTTTCGCTCTTCTACCGGCAGTGTCTTCAGGAGGTCCAAGACCAGGTGATTCATTTTTTCACACATGCCATTCGTCTGGGCGTGGTACGGCTTGGTTCGAATCTTCTTACAACCGTACAACTGGCAGAATTCCTGAAACACCTCCGCTTCAAACGCCGGACCCTGGTCGGTTAGCACTCTCTCAGGGTACCCATGTGGCCGGCAAAAGTAGGCTTGGAAGCCCTTGGCTGCAGTCCGCCCAGTCAGGTCTTTAACTGGGACAACCACCATGAACCTCGAGTAGTGGTCCACAATGGTCAGGGCATAGGTGTACCCATTTCGGCTAGGGGTGAGCTTAACGTGATCCAGAGCGACCAACTCCAGCGGCTGATGGGTAACGATGGAGCGTAGAAGGGCCTTCTGGCTGGCTTTGTCCCGTCTTCTCAACGTACAGGGACCGCACTCCCGACACCAGGCCTCCACTGACTCTCGCATCCCACTCCAATAGAATCGCTCCCTTAACAGCATCTCCAGCTTTTTCCACCCGAAATGCCCGGCACCATCGTGGTATGCCTGCAGGACAGTGGGCATGTTAGCCTGGGGAATCACCAGCTGGTGGACCTTCTCATGGGTCTTCGGGTTGATCAGCTCCCGCTACAGCTTCCCCTTGTGCAGATACAGCGGAGCTCGTTCCTTCCACAGCCGTTGGGACTCAGGGGGAGCGGCAGGGTCAATTCCAGCAGCACCCTGTTCCACCATGGTCTTGACCAAGCGGACGGACGGCGCCTGATCCTGGGCCTCTTGCCATCCTTGGCTGGGTAGCGGGTCCAAGTTCACTTGTTGCTGCTTGACATGCAACTTCCTGGCTGGCGGACGGTGGAACGCAGGCAACTCGATCTCTTCGAGGTCATCATCTTCCGACCCCCCTTCTGTCAGGTTGGGCATTCGGGAGAGCGCATCTGCGTTAGCATTTGTGCGGCCGGCTCGGTACTTGATAGTGAAGTCGTAATTAGCCAGCCTGGCCACCCACCGCTGTTCCAATGCGCCCAGCTTAGCTGTATTCAGATGGGTCAACGGGTTGTTGTCCGTATAAGCAGTGAACTTTGCTGCTGCTAGGTAATGGCGGAATCGCTCGGTGATGGCCCACACCAGGGCTAGGAGCTCAAGCTTGAAGGAACTATAGTTCTCAGGGATCCGCTCTGTGGGTCGGAGATTCCTGCTGGCGTAGGCAATTACCTTCTCCCTACCGTTCTGGACCTGGGACAACACGGCTCCCAATCCCACATTACTGGCATCGGTGTAGAGGACAAATGGGAGGCCGTAGTCTGGGTACGCCAGGATTTCTTCTCTGGTCAGGGCTGTCTTCAGCAGGCGAAAGGACTCTTTGTGTTTCTCTTCCCACGCCAACGAGGACCCTGGAGCTCTACCGTTTTTGCCCTGTCCCACGAGGAGATCTTGCATAGGGGCGGCCATCTTCGTGTATCCTTTTATAAAGCGGCGGTAGTACCCCACCAGGCCCAAGAACTGCCGCACTTCCCTCACGGTGGTTGGTCTGGGCCAGTCCTGAACAGCGGTGATCTTTTCGGGATCTGAGCCGACGCCTTCCGCGCCCACCACATGTCCGAGGTACTGCACCCTGTGCTTCAGGAGATGGCACTTGGAGGGCTTCACCTTCATCCCATACTTGGCAAGGGACGCAAACACCTCAGCCAGGTGTTCCAGGTGGGCCTCATACGTCTGGGAGTACATGATCACATCGTCCAGGTACAGCAGGACGGTTTCGAAGTTCAGGTGTCCCAGGCAGCATTCCATCAGCCGTTGGAAGGTTCCAGGGGCGTTGCACAGCCCGAACAGCATGCTGTTGAACTCACAGAGTCCCATGGGCGTAGCAAAGGCGGTCTTCTCGCGGTCTTCGGGCGCCAGGGCCACTTGCCAGTACCCACTGGTGAGGTCAAGGGTAGAGAAGTAGTTAGCAGTTCTCAGCGCGGCTAATGATTCCTCAATGCGAGGCAGAGGGTAGGCATCTTTATGTGTTATCTGATTGATCTTCCGGTAATACACACACATTCGCATGGTGCCATTCTTCTTCTTTACCAGCACCAATGGGGCGGCCCAGGGACTGCAGCTATCCCGAATAACCCCTACCTCCTTCATGTTCCTCAACATGTCTTTGGCACATTGGTAGTGTGCTGGTGGAATAGGTCTCTACCTTTCTTTAATGGGGGGATGCTCACCGGTGGGGATGTGGTGTAGGACCCCTTTAATTCTCCCAAAGTCTAGGGAATGTTTCTCAAAAACCTGCTCGTACTCCTGTACCACCCGGTATACCCCTTCCTTGTGATGTATGGGTGTGTCATCAGTGCCTACATGTAACTCTTGGCACCACTCTGCTAACTGCTAAGGAGAAGTGTGGTGACTGGCAGGAGGTGGTGAGGACGGGGGAACAGCCTCTTGGATGGAGTGGGGGTCTAAGGTCAGTAGCTTGGCCAGGGTTGCGTACCGGGGGAGCCTGACCTCTTCCTCCCCACAATTCAACACCCTTACGGGCACTCTCCCTTTCTTGACGTCTACCACCCCTCGGGCGGCCATTACTGTGGGCCAGTGTTCGGAGGGCAAGGGCTCTACCATAGCTGGGTAGTCACGCCCCTGGGGCCCTACCGCTGCCCTACACCAAATCATCATTTCACTCCGGGGTGGCACAACCAAAGGGGCCGCATCCATCACTCTCACTCCCCCAACCTCTCCCCCTGTGGAGTTCACCTGTTGCCGATACATCAAGGCCCGGATCTCACGCTGTACAGCCCTCTGTCGGCCTCCTGCTGCAGTGGAAGCCAGCTGTTGCAATAGGGTCAACACCTCACTCATGCAGTGCTCCATCACATTAGTCCCTAGCACTACCTTCGGGTTATGGTCACTGGGTTCATTCATCACCACAATCATCCCCTGGTGTTGCAGTTCAGCTCGTCATACAGTCATGGCCACTTGTTTATACCCCACGTGGGTTAGGGGCAGTCCATTGGCTGCGACTAATGTCATGCTGTCATCTGGAGGGGCAAGTTCATCATTTCCCCAATACCGTTGATATAACGTGTATGGTATTGTGGTTACCTGGGATCCAGTGTCCAGGAGTGCCATCAGCGGGATGCCGTCTACTGCCAGGGGAATGATGGGACGGGCCCCGATGTACCGGTCCCGCCTGTCTGGGGAGCCACTGGGTTCTATTCCTGATGATTGGCCCTTAGCCCCAGGGGTCGCTCGTTTAATGGACACCGGCGGGAGTAGTGTCCGGGCTTGCTGCACCTGTAACAAATCGGAGGTCCATACCATGAGTCATTAGCCCTTCTCCGCTGCATCCAGGGGACGTCCTCCGGTCTGTCAGCGAGCTTCCCGGGGGCTTGGTTCTTGCCGAAGGCTGGAGTGCGGCGAGGATCTTGGCGAGGTCTCCATCCATGCGACAGACCTGGGCAGCCAGCTCCTCCATCATCCCACCAGGAGCTGCAGGGGCTGAGGTAGCTAGGAGAGGAGGGGTCACCGTGATGGGGACCGTTTCAGCTGGCCATGGGGCCACCTCAGGGACGTCTGGCGCTGGGGGCTGCAGGGCTTTGATGGCCCGTTCCTTCAAGACAGCGAAGTCCACGTTGGGGTGTTCCAGGGCCCACAGCCGAAGCTGTTTACAGTCCTCGGGGGACCCCAGTCCCTGCACGAACTGCTCAACTAGCATCTTGTTGCCATCCACATCATTGATGGTATCCACCCACTTCAGTGCGCGGAGGGCGGTTTGCAGGCGCAAGGCATAGTCTCTGATACTGTCTGCAGGCCGCTGTCGGCATCTGTAAAATTGCATCCGGAGCTCGGCTTCAGTGCGGGTCTCGAAGGCAATCTGCAGCTTTTCAAAGATGGTGGCTACTGAGGCCCGGTTCCCGTCAGTCCAGGTCTCAGTCTCCTGCTCAGCCGTGCCGGTTAGCTGCCCCAGCACTACCGCTGCACGTTGCCGGTCCGTCAGAGGGTATAACTCTAGGACCGGACCAAGCTTCTTCCGGAACACCTGTAAAGCGTCAGGTTTCCCGTCGTACCGCGGTAGCCAGGCAGCCCCGGGCACGTAAGGCAAGGAGAACGGCATCACCGGAGCAACCGCGGGAGCCGCGGCCCCCCCTTCTCGTACGACCGGAGCATGGGCTACCCCATCCTCATTCACGGGTGCCATTGCGGCTGCGACCGCCGCTTCTCCAGCAGCTCCGTCGGGCGCAGACATCTTGTTTCCGCCCCCCCTTGGTCTTTTCTCGGCACCTCCTCTTCAGGGGCGGGGTTTCGGCTTTCACGCCTCCACTGCTCGAGAAGACGCTCGAGCGGGAAAATTTCGCGCCCAAGATGGCGGATTCTAAAATTTTTCGGCCGGACGCCGCCGGCGGGGACTACAAGGCGCACCTCTACCAGCCGGTAGAGCGGTAAGATCCTGTTTGTGACGCCAAGTTGTTGTGTCGGGTGGCGGGGCGCTGCTCGCTGCGGGGGCTCGGGTCCGGCGCGGCTGCGGTGTCTGCTGCTCGGTGGCTCGAGCTGTGGGCCGGATCCGGGATACTCGAGCGGCGCTCCTCGCCCGCACAGTGAAAAGGGGAATAGTTTTTGGGGATTATGTCCGTGACGCCACCCACGGTTTGTGGTGAAGGTGGGCACCACCGCTGCTGATGACGGGGATCCCGGGAGCGGTGTTAGGGAGCAGCTGAGGTGTTGTTGTCCCCTCCGTGGGTAGGGGTTGGTGGTCCCGGGGCCCGATGGTGAGATGGGGATGCAGGGTAGGTGAGGTGCAGGGTCGCGGGGGCAGCGCGCTGGGGTGCCGGACGGCACGGTGGTACTCACTCAGCAGAAAGTATAACATAGTCTCCAGTAAAACAAACGGCTGGATGGACGGGTCCCACAGCCGGCTGCTGTAACTTCTCCCAGTCAGTTGGTGGCGGCTGCCTTTCCCTGCACCTGTGTGTGTTCGGCTATGATGGCTTCCCACCAGTAGCCCGCTCCCCAGCGTGTATGTGCCAGAGGAGCCCTTTTGCCCGCAGGCTCTGGCCCTGGGAACTCTAGCTGATGTGCAGTAGCTCTATTTCCCTCTTGTGTGGTTGGACTGTCGCCTTCTTACGGGTCTTGGTCGTTAGGGAACCCCTGGGGTCCCGGTCACTAACGGATTTGACCTTTTTAGCAGCTCCAAGCCTGGTCGGGGTCCACAACCCTGCTGGTTGGTGCTGGCTGCACTTCGCTGCACGGTTCGGTACCAGCGGGCCACCGCCCGAACCCGGTCCTACGTAGCAATGTTGATTCGCCTCTCCTGCAGACGGCCCCCACCGTCTGCCAATGTTGCTGGACGTGCCCGGGCTCCAACCCGGACACCTGCAGTAGCTCTGCACAGTTTCACTGCTCGACACTAAGGCTACTTTCACACATCCGGTTTGAGCCGTGCGGCTCAATCCAACTGTGAAACCTATGCAACGGATGCGGCGAAAATACCGCATCCTTTGCATACGTTTTTACATGCGGCCGGTCCGTTTTTTTCCGGTTGCGGCACGCTACTGAGCATGCGCAGTGGAAGAAACCGCATGCGGTTTTTTCTGCATCCGGCGTCCATAGGCATGCATTGAAAAATGTGCCGCAGCGGCCGGATGCGGCGCGATGCGGTTTTTTTGCCGGAGCAAAAAACGTTGCAGGCAACGTTCCATCCGGCCGCGGCATCGGCTAAATCTGCCGCATGCGGCAAAAACCGGACGGAACGCAAGCCCATGCGGCACAATACGGCACTAATGTAAGTCTATGCAAAAAAAACGCAACCAGCGGCAAAAAAACTGGTTGCGGTTTTTCTGCAGAGTGCCGTATTGTGCCGCAGAGCAAAAACCGGATGTGTGAAAGTAGCCTAACTGACTACAGTTTCCTGCCTCCAGGACTGTGAACTCCTCAGTGGGTGGGGCCAACCGCCTGGCTCCACCCCACCTGGTGTGGACATCAGCCCCTGGAGGGAGGCAACAAGGGTTTTGTGTTTGACTAATGGATCTGACTGGGGGTGTAGGGTGTGTTGGTGTCTTACCTGTGACGACCTGGCTAGTCCAGGGCGCCACATGTGCAGAGGCCGAGACCTCACACAGTGTCAGTGTGTGCAGAGGCCGGGACCTAACAGTATCAGTGTGTGCAGGGGCAGATACCTCACACAGTGTCAGTGTGCAGAGGCCGAGACTTCACACAGTATTAGTATGTGCAGAGGCCGAGACCTCATACAGTGTCAGTGTGTGTGTCGCCCTGGGCAAGCCAGGGGTCACAGGTCACAACACCACCACACCCCACATCCCAGGTAGGCACACCTAAGCTGAACCAAAAATCCTTGTTGCCTTCCTCCAGGAGTCTGATGATGCACACCAGGGGGTGGGCCAGGCGGTTGGCTCCGCCCACCGAGGAGCTCACAACTCTGGAGGCGGGAAAACCAGGCAGATAGCCCCGGGCAGGGGAAGAGTGAAGTCCAGTGAAGGGCTAGAGTAAACAACAGAAAAGTGGAAAAGGAGGAAAGCAAGAAGTGGTGACAGAGCAGAGAGTGTGCCAAACCTGAGAGCCCAGCTTTGTGTAGGGCCAGAACAGCAAGGTCAGCGACGGCGGTGACTGTCCGGAGGGGGACCGTTTGGAAGTTCCTGGAAGGACCCCGTTGGCTGTGTGCCCGGTGGTCTGGAGCAGTGTTCCGAAAGACAGTCAGCACCAGGGCAGGGGCCTCTCGGACCCCGGCAAGGCTAGGAGTCGCCAAATTTGCCGAATCCATCAGTGAAGGGGACGTAGATTCCCCCAACAACCAAGTCCCGATTGAAGGCAACAGCCCAACCCGTACAACAGAGGCACCGCCACCGCCAGGGCATCAATCTCTGAGGGCCAGCGCCTGCGGGCAAAGTGTAGTGCTCCTCCGGCCCAGCTTGAAGCCGGGGAGCGGGTTACCGGTGGGGACCCATCGCAACCAACCGTACATACAGGTGCAAGGAAGAGGGACATCACCGTCACCTACCGGGAAAGCAAAGCAGCCGTCTGTGGGACCGTCCTACCAGCCGTTGGTTTACCGTACAAACTGTGTCCGTGTCTCAGGCTGAGTGAGTACCACCGTGCCGCAAGGCACAGCGCTGCCCCCGCGTCCCTGCGCCCACCAGGCCCTGCACCTCACAAGCCATCACCGGGCCCCGGGATCACCAACCCCTACCCACGGAGGGGCAACACAACACCTGGCTGCTCCACATCACCATCCCCGGGATCCCCGTATTAAGCAGCGGTGGTGCTACAAATCACCACAACCGTGGGTGGCGTCACGGACATTATCCCAACACCCCAAAACCCCCTTTCACTCACGGGCGAGGAGCGCCGCTCGAGGAAAACCCCCGGGATCCGGCCTACGGCTCGAGCCACCACTGAGCAGCTGGACCCGAGCAGAAGGGGTGAGCGCGGTGTGCTGACACCCTCCTCCCCGCCCGCGACATGTGTACAGGGGCTGAGAGCTCACACAGTGTCAGTGTGTGCAGGGGCTGAGACCTCATACAGTGGCAGTGTGTACAGGGGAAGTGCACTCACACAGTATCAGTGGGCTGGGGATTTAGATCAGACAGCACTCCATAGTGAGAGCTGTCAATCACCATAGGGGGAGAGGCGGAGGATGGTAATTGAGTGATAAGAATGGCGCGCCCCTCATTTACATGTGTAATTGTCTTTATAAACCACATTTATTAATCTCTACAATATCGGTGTGATATGCATCTGCCCAGTGTCTCCTATGAAGGTCCTCGTTTAGTCGATGTGGATTTGGGTGTTGGAGCTTTTACCTCAAAACACATCAGCCCATAGAACATTAGAGGCATTGTGGGACGTCCTGAGGTCAGAACTGCAGCAATGGGTTCCATTAATAGCCGCTGCTCCCTACATAGTGTCCGTCCAAGAGCAGAGACATCTAGATAAATTATATAACTATTATAAAAATATTTTAGCATTAGGACTGCCCCTACAGAGATTGCCGTGAAGTGGCGGGGTGGCTCAAGAAATTGCAATTTTTTGCCAAAAATCTCATATTTATTATAAGTACAGTTGGAATTTTTAGTGCTGTAGTGCACATTTAGTGGTAGCTTTTTTCTTTATAAATTATATAACTGTAGATTAATTTACAATCAGGTCTATAGATCATGTAGCAGAGACAAATGTGTGAAGGGCACATCACCGCTGCAGCCAATCACTGAACTCAGCGCCTTCTGCTGCACTGTCTGATTTTCTCATTTTATTTCTATCATCATATAATTTGCAGAAGTCTGTGATACTTTCTCAGGATTAATTGTAAATTCCTCTTCTTCCTCCGTGTTACAGATCTTCCCTGGCATCCACACATTGGATCTATCCGTGTCCCCCGGCTGGTGGATGGAAGAGCGGCCACCCTGATCTGTGATATCTCCAGATATTTCCCCAATGTTCTATCTGTTACCTGGTTCACAAAGAAGAATGGAAATCTCACCGCTCTGCCCAGAGACTCATCAAACGTGGACAGAAAGTACAATATGTCAGAGAAGGAGGAGAAACAGGCAGATCACACTTATTCCTGTGAAGCTTCAGTGACTTTTACCCCAATAATAACTTCAGACCAAGGATCAGAAATCATCTGCAGAGTGGAGCATCCGAGCGAGGAGCGTCCCATAGAGCGGAGCACCGGACCCCTGCACATAGGTGAGCGTCCCATAGAGCAGAGCACCGGACCCCTGCACATAGGTGAGCGTCCCATAGAGCGGAGCACCGGACCCCTGCACATAGGTGAGTGTCCCATGGAGCGGAGCACCGGACCCCTGCACATAGGTGAGTGTCCCATAGAGCAGAGCACCGGACCCCTGCACATAGGTGAGCGTCCCATAGAGCAGAGCACCGGACCCCTGCACATAGGTGAGCGTCCCATAGAGCAGAGCACCAGACCCCTGCACATAGGTGAGTGTCCCATAGAGCGGAGCACCGGACCCCTGCACATAGGTGAGTGTCCCATAGAGAGGAGCACTGGACCCCTGCACATAGGTGAGTGTCCCATAGAGCGGAGCACCGGACCCCTGCACATAGGTGAGTGTCCCATAGAGCGGAGCACTGGACCCCTGCACATAGGTGAGCGTCCCATAGAGCGGAGCACCGGACCCCTGCACATAGGTGAGTGTCCCATAGAGCGGAGCACTGGACCCCTGCACATAGGTGAGTGTCCCATGGAGCGGAGCACCGGACCCCTGCACATAGGTGAGTGTCCCATAGAGCAGAGCACCGGACCCCTGCACATAGGTGAGCGTCCCATAGAGCAGAGCACCGGGCCCCTGCACATAGGTGAGTGTCCCATAGAGCAGAGCACCAGACCCCTGCACATAGGTGAGCGTCCCATAGAGCGGAGCACCGGACCCCTGCACATAGGTGAGCGTCCCATAGAGCGGAGCACCGGACCCCTGCACATAGGTGAGTGTCCCATAGAACGGAGCACTGGACCCCTGCACATAGGTGAGTGACCCTGGACTTACTTGGAGATATTCTAATTCCTTGTTGGAAAATAGTATATAAAGCTCATTAAGGAATTAGAATATCTCCAAGTAAGTCCAGTTGGACTTAGTTGGAAAATAGTATATAAAGCTCATTATAGGCTATGGTGACCACAAAGATGCAGCCTGTGGTCACAAACGTATGCATTTTTGATATGTTTATAAAAATGTGGTTTTTTTTATTCAATGAGTGAAAAATAATGATGGGCGAACCCGGACCGTAAAGTTTGACCCACCGCGGGTTCAAAGGCTCCCAAGTGCCGGGCCCAGGCCGGAATTCTCAGGAAATTCTGGGTATTGATATGAATCCGGCACTCAGGAAATAAAAATATAAAGTAAAAATAAAGAGTGTGCTATACTATACTATACTATACCGGCGTGGCTGTAACTGCTCCAGCGGCTGCTCATTACCTTCATTGAATATGCAGTGCTTCACCCGCCCACCGGTGTCTGTGATTGGTTGCACTCAGACGCGCCCCCAGCCTGAGTGACAGCGTGTCTGACACTTCCAATCATAGACCTGGTCTGCGGGTCTATAGTGTACTGTAAAAATAAATAAAAAAAATTGGCATAGGGTCCCAACATATTATGATACCCAGCATAGATAAAGCCCACGGCTAAAGGCTGCATCCCCCAGACGTGCACTTATCTCGGCTATGTATGCAAATAGGAGGAACCGCATGTGCTTTTTTAAAATATATAATTAAAAACTAACAGCTTGCAGTCCCCCCTAATTTTGGCTAGTATTTTCAGACTTGGTAGACCCATGCTGATTGGGCCTTTGCCAGCCTAAAAATAGCAGCCTGCAGCCACCCAGGATTGCCGCATCCTTTAGATGCGACATTGCCAGCACTTTAATGTTCTTCCAGATTGCCCTTGTGCAGTGGCTATCAGGGTAATAAGGGGTTAAAGTCAGCTCCCTGACTAAGCCCTACAGTAGATTAGTAATGGGAGGCGCCTATGAGACCCCCCCCCCTCCATTACTAATCTGTGGAAAGCAATAAACACGAGCACTGAAAAAATCCTTTATTTGAAATAAAATACAAAAAAACACCCTCTTTCTCCACTTTATTAACCCCAATAACACCCCTGCAGGTTTGACGTAATCCATGAAGATTCCAGCTCTGCTACATATAAAATCACAGTGTGTGATCATGGAACATGACTGTTCCTTGTGGACTTGAAGCAAGACTAAGCAGCGATCAGCAGTGACAATACTCAGGATAGCCGCGGCCACAGCTGTAGGTCCCCACGGTCCCCCGCCTGTAACCGCAGGTAATTTGACCTCAGGTGACTACAGTGACCTCATATGAGTTCATTGAGGTCTCTTGAGGTAAGGTTACCTGCGGTCACAGGAGGAGGACAGTGGGAACCTCCAACTGTGGCCCCGGCTAACATGAGTGATGCTCATCGCGCAGCTCACTCAATCTCTGCCTGAACCTCATAACTGCTCAGGTGAATTCAAATGTAGCAGAGCTGGAATCGTCATGAGACCTAGTATGAATTACCTTGGACCTGGGTGTTTTGAGAGTTAAGGTGACAGAGGGTGTTTTTTGTATTTTATTTCAAACTAGCTGTACTACCCGGCTTCGCCCGGGTTAATAACTGCTGTTAACAAAATAGAATGTATTAACAAAAATGTATTCTGCACACAAAAACCACAAAACAAATAGATAGAAATGTAATTATTAAAAAGGCAAAAACTAAGCTAATAGAAGCATTTCACAACACATATTATAACACCACAGATATTCCACACAGATTTAACTAAATTGGCCAAGTAATGTGCTCCGTCTGTCTCTTTCCCCGGTCTGCCTCTTTCCCCGGTCTGCCTCTTCTCTGTCTCTTTCTTTGTCTGTCTCTATCTCTGTTTCCTTCCCCATCTGTCTCTTTCCAGGTCTGTCTCTTTCCCAGTCTGTCTCCCCGTCTCTTTGTCTGTGTCTTTTCCTGTCTCTCTCTTTCCCTGTCTGCCTGTCTTTGTCTGTCTCTATTTCTCTGTCTCTTTCCCTGTCTGTCTCTATCAAGGTCTGTGTCTTTCCTCATCTATCTTTGTCTCTCTGGCTGTCTCCTCCTTCCCTGTCTGCATGTCTGTCTGTCTCTTTCCCCATCTGTCTCTTTCCAGGTGTGTCTCTGTCACCGTTTGTCTCTGTCTGTCTCTTTCCCTGTCTCTATCTCTCTGTCTCTTTCCCTTTCTGTCTCTCTCTCTATCCGTCTCCCCAACAACATCTTATTACCTCACATATAAGCTTCTTATACTATGAATGTATTTTGTTCCTATAGCAACCAATCACAGCTCCTACTAATAACATGTAGTTCCAGGCTCCATTTACTTTAATGAAGGCATGTTTTTTGGAGAGTAACTGTAAAGCGCGGGGTTAAATTTTCCTATCACAACATAGTCTACGACGTTCCCTGGGTCACATGAGGTGTCTGCAAAATTTCGTGATTTTAAATGCGACGGTGCGGATACACTTTTCGTTTCACTTTTTCCCCATTATGTAGATAGGGGAAAAATGGATTGGTAAATTGGAACGCGCGGGGTTATAATTTCGCCTCACAACATAGCCTATGATGCTCTCGGAGTCCAGACGTGTGAGTGTGCAAAATTTTGTGGGTGTAGCTGCGACATGCGGATGCCAATTCAGGACATACATACACACACACATATACACACATTCAGCTTTAGATATTAGACTATATGTACTACCCGGCTTCGCCCGGGTTAATAACTGCTGTTAACAAAATAGAATGTATTAACAAAAATGTATTCTGCACACAAAAACCACAAAACAAATAGATTTGCCCCCAACACTTTTCGTTTCACGTTTTCCCCATTATGTAGATGGAGGCAAAATTGATTGGTAAATTGGAACGCGCGGGGTTAAAATTTCGCCTCACAACATAGCACCCCGCGCTGCCCAGGATAGTAACTCTCTCTCTGTTTCTCTTCCATTCTCTGTCTGTCTCCCCCTCTGTATATCTCTGTCTCTCTATCTCTTTGTCTGTCTGTCTCTTTCCCTGTCTGTCTCTGACTGTCTCTGTCTCTTTCTCCGTCTGTCTCAATCTCTTTCCCTGTCTGTCTTTCCCTCTCTTTCCCTGTCTGTCTCTTTCCCTCTCTGTCTCTTTCCCTGTGTCTGTCTCTTTCCCTCTCTGTCTCTGTCTCTTTACCTGTCTGTGTCTGTCTCTTAACCTGTCTCTCTCTGTCCCTCTCTTTCCCTGTCTGTCTTTTTCCCTGTCGGTCTGTCTCTTTGTCTGTGTCTGTCTCTTTCCCTGGCTGCATTGTGACACGCCAACATTCCATATAAGGGCGTGGCTGCGCATTCTTCTGAAGTTCTGGCTGCACTGTGGCTCCCAGCTCCATTCGCTTTAATGGAGGCAGATTTTTTGGTGAATAACTGTAAAGCGCGGGGTTAAAATTTCCCCTCAAAACATAGCCCATGATGCTCTCGGGGTCCAGAAGTGTGAGTGTGCAAAATGTTGTGGCTGTAGCTGCGACGATACAGATGCCAATCCCGGACATACACACACACACACACATTCAGCTTTATATATTAGACTAGCTGTACTACCCGGCTTCGCCCGGGTTAATAACTGCTGTTAACAAAATAGAATGTATTAACAAAAATGTATTCTGCCCACAAAACCCACAAACCAAATAGATATAAATGTAATTATAATGTCTGTCTCCCCCTCTGTATATATCTCTGTCCCTCTCTCTCTTTGTCTGTCTCGTTCCCTCTCTTTCCCTGTCTGTCTCTTTCCCTGTCTGTCTTTTTCCCTCTCTCTTTCCCTGTGTCTGTCTCTTTATTACCTGTCTTTGTCTCTTACCCTGTCTGTCTCTTACCCTTTCTGTCCGTTTCCCTGTGTCTGTCTCTGTCTCTTTGTCTGTGTCTGTCTCTTAACCTGTCTCTCTCTTTCCCTGTCTCTTTCCCTGTCAGTCTGTCTCTTTGTCTGTGTCTGTCTCTTTGTGTCTGTTTCTTACCCTGTCTGTGTCTGTCTCTTTCCCTGACTGCATTGTGACACGCCAACATTCCATTTAAGGGCGTGGCTGCGCATTCTTCTGAAGTTCTGGCTGCACTGTGGCTCCCAGCTCCATTCGCTTTAATGGAGGCAGGTTTTTTGGTAAATAACTGTAAAGCGTGGGGTTAAAATTTCCCCTCAAAACATAGCCTATGACGCTCTCGGGGTCCAGAAGTGTGAGTGTGCAAAATTTTGTGGCTGTAGCTGCGACGGTGCAGATGCCAATCCCGGACATACACACACACACACACACACACACACACACACATTCAGCTTTATATATTAGATAAAGGATGTTCAGGGCGTTTGTGTTTATTTCTTTTCACGTACAGATTAGTGATGGGGAGGGTCCCATTACTAATCTAGGGCTTAGTGGCAGGTGTGAGCTGCCATTAACTACTTATTACCCTGAATGCCACCACACCAGGGCAGTCGGGAAGAGTTGGGTAAAGTGCTGGGATTGTTGCATGTAATGGATGTGACAATCTTGGGCAGCTACAGGCTGCTATTTTAAGGCTGGGGGCCTAATAATCATGGACTCCCGATCCTAAGTAAACCAGCCCCCAGCTGTCGGGCTTTATCATAGCTGTGTATGAAAATTGGGGGCACCCTATGCCAATTTTCTTTTAAATATATTTATTTTACTGTACGATAGACCCACAGACAGTGCCTGTGATTGGAAGGGTCAGACAGACTGTCACACAGGCTGGGGGCTCATCTGAGTTCAGCCAATCACAGATCCTGGTGGGCAAGGGAAGCAGTGCATATGCAATGAAGGTAATGAGCGGTCTGGGAAGCGGCCATGGGAGCAGTTACAGCTGCGCTGGTGACTCGGTAAGTATGAAGTGCTTGTTCCTACACATTTGTGCCGAATTTTGGTCCTCATATATTATATGGGGACTAGCATTTAGCCAGATACCAGGGATACCAAGTCGGCAGCGCACTTATCTGCAAGTCCTCCTATCACTAGTGAAAAACGCAGGGACAAAACGCAAAAAGATTTGATACCACAAAGATGCACCAAAACAAACTGCAATGTGTGCACAGCAAAAATGAAATCTCATAGACTTTGCTGGGGAAGGAAATGCGTGCAGTATGGTGAGCAAACTGCACCCGAAAAACGCAGCAAAAAAAGCAACGTGTGCAAGAGGCCAATAGAGTTATTGTAGGAGAGACAAGTGTACTTACTTCTAGTAAATAACCGGGGGTCCCTGTTCTGTGATGATTTATGTATTGATGGGAAATCCCCATTAATGTTATAGAAACACAAATAACAGCAGACAGAAGAAATGACAGAAGTGAGATCCATTTCCAGCCATTGTTACATTCAGGAGATAATCCCTGATCCCCGCCCGTGTGGAGGCCGCGCTGTCTCCTCCGGGGAGCGGAGGTTCCTGCACCTCGTACAGCGGAGGACACGTCTGTCCTATCTGATGACTTCTACATAATGATCCCTGGATATAATGTGCCGGAGACCTGGGAATATACAGAGACTGGTGGAGCGGCCGATCCTGGGGGATTTATCTGTAGGGATCAGGTCCTTATACCGGAAGCAGCAGAATATTCTCAGGAATCATCGACTGCAGCAATGTCTGTAATGTTATTTATATTATATTATAACCGAGAAGATTAATTTATATTAATTTCATCTTATTCTATTTCAGATGTTAGAAGACTAAATTTACTTTCAGATGCTATAAGACTCCAATTTGAAGTGTAAGTTCCTATTAATACTGAAGTCAAACAGTAAATGCCGGTGGCGTGATCAGTGTTATATGATGGAGGTGTGATCAGTGTTATATGATGGAGGTGTGATCAGTGTTATATGATGGGGGTGTGATCAGTGTTATATGATGGGGGTGTGATCAGTGATATATGATGGAGGTGTGATCAGTGTTATATGATGGGGGTGTGATCAGTGATATATGATGGAGGTGTGATCAGTGTTATATGATGGAGGTGTGATCAGTGTTATATGATGGAGGTGTGATCAGTGTTATATGATGGAGGTGTGATCAGTGTTATATGATGGAGGTGTGATCAGTGTTATATGATGGAGGTGTGATCAGTGTTATATGATGGAGGTGTGATCAGTGTTATATGATGGAGGTGTGATCAGTGTTATATGATGGAGGTGTGATCAGTGTTATATGATGGAGGTGTGATCAGTGTTATATGATGGGGGTGTGATCAGTGATATATGATGGAGGTGTGATCAGTGTTATATGATGGAGGTGTGATCAGTGTTATATGATGGGGGTGTGATCAGTGTTATATGATGGAGGTGTGATCAGTGTTATATGATGGGGGTGTGATCAGTGATATATGATGGAGGTGTGATCAGTGTTATATGATGGAGGTGTGATCAGTGTTATATGATGGGGGTGTGATCAGTGTTATATGATGGGGGTGTGATCAGTGTTATATGATGGAGGTGTGATCAGTGTTATATGATGGGGGTGTGATCAGTGTTATATGATGGAGGTGTGATCAGTGTTATATGATGGAGGTGTGATCAGTGTTATATGATGGAGGTGTGATCAGTGTTATATGATGGGGGTGTGATCAGTGTTATATGATGGGGGTGTGATCAGTGTTATATGATGGAGGTGTGATCAGTGTTATATGATGGGGGTGTGATCAGTGTTATATGATGGGGGTGTGATCAGTGTTATATGATGGGGGTGTGATCAGTGTTATATGATGGGGGTGTGATCAGTGTTATATGATGGGGGTGTGATCAGTGTTATATGATGGGGGTGTGATCAGTGTTATATGATGGAGGTGTGATCAGTGTTATATGATGGAGGTGTGATCAGTGTTATATGATGGAGGTGTGATCAGTGTTATATGATGGGGGTGTGATCAGTGTTATATGATGGAGGTGTGATCAGTGTTATATGATGGAGGTGTGATCAGTGTTATATGATGGAGGTGTGATCAGTGTTATATGATGGAGGTGTGATCAGTGTTATATGATGGGGGTGTGATCAGTGTTATATGATGGGGGTGTGATCAGTGTTATATGATGGGGGTGTGATCAGTGTTATATGATGGGGGTGTGATCAGTGTTATATGATGGGGGTGTGATCAGTGTTATATGATGGAGGTGTGATCAGTGTTATATGATGGAGGTGTGATCAGTGTTATATGATGGAGGTGTGATCAGTGTTATATGATGGGGGTGTGATCAGTGTTATATGATGGAGGTGTGATCAGTGTTATATGATGGAGGTGTGATCAGTGTTATATGATGGAGGTGTGATCAGTGTTATATGATGGGGTGTGATCAGTGTTATATGATGGGGGTGTGATCAGTGTTATATGATGGAGGTGTGATCAGTGTTATATGATGGAGGTGTGATCAGTGTTATATGATGGGGGTGTGATCAGTGTTATATGATGGAGGTGTGATCAGTGTTATATGATGGGGTGTGATCAGTGTTATATGATGGGGGTGTGATCAGTGTTATATGATGAGGGTGTGATCAGTGTTATATGATGGGGGTGTGATCAGTGATATATGATGGAGGTGTGATCAGTGTTATATGATGGGGGTGTGATCAGTGTTATATGATGGGGGTGTGATCAGTGTTATATGATGGGGGTGTGATCAGTGTTATATGATGGAGGTGTGATCAGTGTTATATGATGGAGGTGTGATCAGTGTTATATGATGGGGGTGTGATCAGTGTTATATGATGGAGGTGTGATCAGTGTTATATGATGGGGTGTGATCAGTGTTATATGATGGAGGTGTGATCAGTGTTATATGATGGGGGTGTGATCAGTGTTATATGATGGGGGTGTGATCAGTGTTATATGATGGAGGTGTGATCAGTGTTATATGATGGGGGTGTGATCAGTGTTATATGATGGAGGTGTGATCAGTGTTATATGATGGGGGTGTGATCAGTGTTATATGATGGAGGTGTGATCAGTGTTATATGATGGAGGTGTGATCAGTGTTATATGATGGGGGTGTGATCAGTGATATATGATGGAGGTGTGATCAGTGTTATATGATGGAGGTGTGATCAGTGTTATATGATGGGGGTGTGATCAGTGTTATATGATGGAGGTGTGATCAGTGTTATATGATGGGGGTGTGATCAGTGTTATATGATGGAGGTGTGATCAGTGTTATATGATGGGGGTGTGATCAGTGTTATATGATGGGGGAGTGATCAGTGTTATATGATGGAGGTGTGATCAGTGTTATATGATGGAGGAGTGATCAGTGTTATATGATGGGGGTGTGATCAGTGTTATATGATGGAGGTGTGATCAGTGTTATATGATGGGGGTGTGATCAGTGTTATATGATGGGGGTGTGATCAGTGTTATATGATGGGGGTGTGATCAGTGTTATATGATGGGGTGTGATCAGTGTTATATGATGAGGGTGTGATCAGTGTTATATGATGGAGGTGTGATCAGTGTTATATGATGGGGGTGTGATCAGTGTTATATGATGGGGGTGTGATCAGTGTTATATGATGGGGGTGTGATCAGTGTTATATGATGAGGGTGTGATCAGTGTTATATGATGGAGGTGTGATCAGTGTTATATGATGAGGGTGTGATCAGTGTTATATGATGGAGGTGTGATCAGTGTTATATGATGGGGTGTGATCAGTGTTATATGATGGAGGTGTGATCAGTGTTATATGATGGGGGTGTGATCAGTGTTATATGATGGGGGTGTGATCAGTGTTATATGATGGAGGAGTGATCAGTGTTATATGATGGAGGTGTGATCAGTGTTATATGATGGAGGTGTGATCAGTGTTATATGATGGAGGTGTGATCAGTGTTATATGATGGGGGTGTGATCAGTGTTATATGATGGAGGAGTGATCAGTGTTATATGATGGAGGTGTGATCAGTGTTATATGATGGGGGTGTGATCAGTGTTATATGATGGAGGTGTGATCAGTGTTATATGATGGGGGTGTGATCAGTGTTATATGATGGAGGTGTGATCAGTGTTATATGATGGGGGTGTGATCAGTGTTATATGATGGAGGTGTGATCAGTGTTATATGATGGGGGTGTGATCAGTGTTATATGATGGAGGAGTGATCAGTGTTATATGATGGAGGTGTGATCAGTGTTATATGATGGAGGTGTGATCAGTGTTATATGATGGAGGTGTGATCAGTGTTATATGATGGGGGTGTGATCAGTGTTATATGATGGAGGTGTGATCAGTGTTATATGATGGGGGTGTGATCAGTGTTATATGATGGAGGTGTGATCAGTGTTATATGATGGGGTGTGATCAGTGTTATATGATGGGGGTGTGATCAGTGTTATATGATGGGGGTGTGATCAGTGTTATATGATGGGGGTGTGATCAGTGTTATATGATGGGGGTGTGATCAGTGTTATATGATGGAGGTGTGATCAGTGTTATATGATGGAGGTGTGATCAGTGTTATATGATGGAGGTGTGATCAGTGTTATATGATGGAGGTGTGATCGGTGTTATATGATGGGGGTGTGATCAGTGTTATATGATGGGGGTGTGATCAGTGTTATATGATGGAGGTGTGATCAGTGTTATATGATGGAGGTGTGATCAGTGTTATATGATGGAGGTGTGATCAGTGTTATATGATGGAGGTGTGATCAGTGTTATATGATGGAGGTGTGATCAGTGTTATATGATGGAGGTGTGATCAGTGTTATATGATGGGGGTGTGATCAGTGTTATATGATGGGGGTGTGATCAGTGTTATATGATGGGGGTGTGATCAGTGTTATATGATGGAGGTGTGATCAGTGTTATATGATGGAGTTGTGATCAGTGTTATATGATGGAGGTGTGATCAGTGTTATATGATGGAGGTGTGATCAGTGTTATATGATGGGGGTGTGATCAGTGTTATATGATGGGGGTGTGATCAGTGTTATATGATGGGGGTGTGATCAGTGTTATATGATGGAGGTGTGATCAGTGTTATATGATGGGGGTGTGATCAGTGTTATATGATGGGGGTGTGATCAGTGTTATATGATGGAGGTGTGATCAGTGTTATATGATGGAGGTGTGATCAGTGTTATATGATGGGGGTGTGATCAGTGTTATATGATGGGGGTGTGATCAGTGTTATATGATGGGGGTGTGATCAGTGTTATATGATGGAGGTGTGATCAGTGTTATATGATGGAGTTGTGATCAGTGTTATATGATGGAGGTGTGATCAGTGTTATATGATGGAGGTGTGATCAGTGTTATATGATGGGGGTGTGATCAGTGTTATATGATGGAGGTATGATCAGTGTTATATGATGGGGGTGTGATCAGTGTTATATGATGGAGGTGTGATCAGTGTTATATGATGGGGGTGTGATCAGTGTTATATGATGGGGGTGTGATCAGTGTTATATGATGGAGGTGTGATCAGTGTTATATGATGGAGGTGTGATCAGTGTTATATGATGGGGGTGTGATCAGTGTTATATGATGGAGGTGTGATCAGTGTTATATGATGGAGGTGTGATCAGTGTTATATGATGGGGGTGTGATCAGTGTTATATGATGGAGGTGTGATCAGTGTTATATGATGGAGGTGTGATCAGTATTATATGATGGGGGTGTGATCAGTGTTATATGATGGGGGTGTGATCAGTGTTATATGATGGGGGTGTGATCAGTGTTATATGATGGAGGTGTGATCAGTATTATATGATGGAGGTGTGATCAGTGTTATATGATGAGGGTGTGATCAGTGTTATATGATGGGGGTGTGATCAGTGTTATATGATGGCGGTGTGATCAGTGTTATATGACGGAGGTGTGATCAGTATTATATGATGGAGGTGTGATCAGTGTTATATGATGAGGGTGTGATCAGTGTTATATGATGAGGGTGTGATCAGTGTTATATGATGGGGGTGTGATCAGTGTTATATGATGGCGGTGTGATCAGTGTTATATGACGGAGGTGTGATCAGTATTATATGATGGGGGTGTGATCAGTGTTATATGATGGGGGTGTGATCAGTGTTATATGATGGGGGTGTGATCAGTGTTATATGATGGAGGTGTGATCAGTATTATATGATGGAGGTGTGATCAGTGTTATATGATGGAGGTGTGATCAGTGTTATATGATGGGGGTGTGATCAGTGTTATATGATGAGGGTGTGATCAGTGTTATATGATGGGGGTGTGATCAGTGTTATATGATGGGGGTGTGATCAGTGTTATATGATGGAGGTGTGATCAGTATTATATGATGGGGGTGTGATCAGTGTTATATGATGGAGGTGTGATCAGTGTTATATGATGGAGGTGTGATCAGTGTTATATGATGGAGATGTGATCAGTGTTATATGATGGAGGTGTGATCAGTGTTATATGATGGAGGTGTGATCAGTGTTATATGATGGGGGTGTGATCAGTGTTATATGATGAGGGTGTGATCAGTGTTATATGATGAGGGTGTGATCAGTGTTATATGATGGGGGTGTGATCAGTGTTATATGATGGGGGTGTGATCAGTGTTATATGATGGAGGTGTGATCAGTGTTATATGACGGAGGTGTGATCAGTATTATATGATGGGGGTGTGATCAGTGTTATATGATGGAGGTGTGATCAGTATTATATGATGGAGGTGTGATCAGTGTTATATGATGAGGGTGTGATCAGTGTTATATGATGGGGGTGTGATCAGTGTTATATGATGGGGGTGTGATCAGTGTTATATGATGGGGGTGTGATCAGTGTTATATGATGGAGGTGTGATCAGTATTATATGATGGGGGTGTGATCAGTGTTATATGATGGAGGTGTGATCAGTGTTATATGATGGAGGTGTGATCAGTGTTATATGATGAGGTGTGATCAGTATTATATGATGGAGGTGTGATCAGTGTTATATGATGAGGGTGTGATCAGTGTTATATGATGGAGGTGTGATCAGTGTTATATGATGGAGGTGTGATCAGTGTTATATGATGGAGGTGTGATCAGTGTTATATGATGGAGGTGTGATCAGTGTTATATGATGGGGGTGTGATCAGTGTTATATGATGGAGATGTGATCAGTGTTATATGATGGGGGTGTGATCAGTGTTATATGATGGAGGTGTGATCAGTGTTATATGATGGAGGTGTGATCAGTGTTATATGATGGAGGTGTGATCAGTGTTATATGATGGGGGTGTGATCAGTGTTATATGATGGAGGTGTGATCAGTGTTATATGATGGCGGTGTGATCAGTGTTATATGATGGAGGTGTGATCAGTGTTATATAATGGAGGTGTGATCAGTGTTATATGATGGAGGTGTGATCAGTGTTATATGATGGGGGTGTGATCAGTGTTATATGATGGAGATGTGATCAGTGTTATATGATGGAGGTGTGATCAGTGTTATATGATGGAGGTGTGATCAGTGTTATATGATGGAGATGTGATCAGTGTTATATGATGGAGGTGTGATCAGTGTTATATGATGGGGGTGTGATCAGTGTTATATGATGGGGGTGTGATCAGTGTTATATGATGGGGGTGTGATCAGTGTTATATGATGGGGGTGTGATCAGTGTTATATGATGGGGGTGTGATCAGTGTTATATGATGGCGGTGTGATCAGTGTTATATGATGGAGGTGTGATCAGTGTTATATGATGGAGGTGTGATCAGTGTTATATGATGGAGGTGTGATCAGTGTTATATGATGGAGGTGTGATCAGTGTTATATGATGGAGGTGTGATCAGTGTTATATGATGGGGGTGTGATCAGTGTTATATGATGGAGGTGTGATCAGTGTTATATGATGGAGGTGTGATCAGTGTTATATGATGGGGGTGTGATCAGTGTTATATGATGGAGGTGTGATCAGTGTTATATGATGGAGGTGTGATCAGTGTTATATGATGGGGGTGTGATCAGTGTTATATGATGGAGGTGTGATCAGTGTTATATGATGGAGGTGTGATCAGTGTTATATGATGGGGGTGTGATCAGTGTTATATGATGGAGGTGTGATCAGTGTTATATGATGGAGGTGTGATCAGTGTTATATGATGGGGGTGTGATCAGTGTTATATGATGGGGGTGTGATCAGTGTTATATGATGGGGGTGTGATCAGTGTTATATGATGGAGGTGTGATCAGTGTTATATGATGGGGGTGTGATCAGTGTTATATGATGGAGGTGTGATCAGTGTTATATGATGGGGGTGTGATCAGTGTTATATGATGGGGGTGTGATCAGTGTTATATGATGGGGGTGTGATCAGTGTTATATGATGGGGGTGTGATCAGTGTTATATGATGGAGGTGTGATCAGTGTTATATGATGGGGGTGTGATCAGTGTTATATGATGGGGGTGTGATCAGTGTTATATGATGGGGGTGTGATCAGTGTTATATGATGGAGGTGTGATCAGTGTTATATGATGGGGGTGTGATCAGTGTTATATGATGGAGGTGTGATCAGTGTTATATGATGGGGGTGTGATCAGTGTTATATGATGGAGGTGTGATCAGTGTTATATGATGGAGGTGTGATCAGTGTTATATGATGGAGGTGTGATCAGTGTTATATGATGGGGGTGTGATCAGTGTTATATGATGGAGGTGTGATCAGTGTTATATGATGGCGGTGTGATCAGTGTTATATGATGGGGGTGTGATCAGTGTTATATGATGGAGGTGTGATCAGTGTTATATGATGGGGGTGTGATCAGTGTTATATGATGGGGGTGTGATCAGTGTTATATGATGGGGGTGTGATCAGTGTTATATGATGGAGGTGTGATCAGTGTTATATGATGGGGGTGTGATCAGTGTTATATGATGGGGGTGTGATCAGTGTTATATGATGGGGGTGTCATCAGTGTTATATGATGGGGGTGTGATCAGTGTTATATGATGGAGGTGTGATCAGTGTTATATGATGGGGGTGTGATCAGTGTTATATGATGGAGGTGTGATCAGTGTTATATGATGGGGGTGTGATCAGTGTTATATGATGGGGGTGTGATCAGTGTTATATGATGGAGGTGTGATCAGTGTTATATGATGGGGGTGTGATCAGTGTTATATGATGGGGGTGTGATCAGTGTTATATGATGGGGGTGTCATCAGTGTTATATGATGGGGGTGTGATCAGTGTTATATGATGGAGGTGTGATCAGTGTTATATGATGGAGGTGTGATCGGTGTTATATGATGGGGGTGTGATCGGTGTTATATGATGGAGGTGTGATCAGTGTTATATGATGGAGATGTGATCAGTGTTATATGATGGAGGTGTGATCAGTGTTATATGATGGAGGTGTGATCAGTGTTATATGATGGGGGTGTGATCAGTGTTATATGATGGGGGTGTGATCAGTGTTATATGATGGGGGTGTGATCAGTGTTATATGATGGAGGTGTGATCAGTGTTATATGATGGGGGTGTGATCAGTGCTATATGATGGAGGTGTGATCAGTGTTATATGATGGAGGTGTGATCAGTGTTATATGATGGGGGTGTGATCAGTGTTATATGATGGAGGTGTGATCAGTGTTATATGATGGAGGTGTGATCAGTGTTATATGATGGAGATGTGATCAGTGCTATATGATGGAGGTGTGATCAGTGTTATATGATGGAGGTGTGATCAGTGTTATATGATGGAGGTGTGATCAGTGTTATATGATGGAGGTGTGATCAGTGTTATATGATGGGGGTGTGATCAGTGTTATATGATGGAGGTGTGATCAGTGTTATATGATGGGGGTGTGATCAGTGTTATATGATGGGGGTGTGATCAGTGTTATATGATGGGGGTGTGATCAGTGTTATATGATGGAGGTGTGATCAGTGTTATATGATGGAGGTGTGATCAGTGTTATATGATGGAGATGTGATCAGTGCTATATGATGGAGGTGTGATCAGTGTTATATGATGGAGGTGTGATCAGTGTTATATGATGGAGGTGTGATCAGTGTTATATGATGGAGGTGTGATCAGTGTTATATGATGGGGGTGTGATCAGTGTTATATGATGGGGGTGTGATCAGTGTTATATGATGGGGTGTGATCAGTGTTATATGATGGAGGTGTGATCAGTGTTATATGATGGGGGTGTGATCAGTGTTATATGATGGGGGTGTGATCAGTGTTATATGATGGGGGTGTGATCAGTGTTATATGATGGGGGTGTGATCAGTGTTATATGATGGAGGTGTGATCAGTGTTATATGATGGAGGTGTGATCAGTGTTATATGATGGAGGTGTGATCAGTGTTATATGATGGAGGTGTGATCAGTGTTATATGATGGGGGTGTGATCAGTGTTATATGATGGAGGTGTGATCAGTGTTATATGATGGAGGTGTGATCAGTGTTATATGATGGGGGTGTGATCAGTGTTATATGATGGGGGTGTGATCAGTGTTATATGATGGGGGTGTGATCAGTGTTATATGATGGGGGTGTGATCAGTGTTATATGATGGAGGTGTGATCAGTGTTATATGATGGAGGTGTGATCAGTGTTATATGATGGAGGTGTGATCAGTGTTATATGATGGAGGTGTGATCAGTGTTATATGATGGGGGTGTGATCAGTGTTATATGATGGAGGTGTGATCAGTGTTATATGATGGAGGTGTGATCAGTGTTATATGATGGAGGTGTGATCAGTGTTATATGATGGAGGTGTGATCAGTGTTATATGATGGAGGTGTGATCAGTGTTATATGATGGGGGTGTGATCAGTGTTATATGATGGAGGTGTGATCAGTGTTATATGATGGAGGTGTGATCAGTGTTATATGATGGGGGTGTGATCAGTGTTATATGATGGGGGTGTGATCAGTGTTATATGATGGAGGTGTGATCAGTGTTATATGATGGAGGTGTGATCAGTGTTATATGATGGGGGTGTGATCAGTGTTATATGATGGGGGTGTGATCAGTGTTATATGATGGAGGAGTGATCAGTGTTATATGATGGGGGTGTGATCAGTGTTATATGATGGAGGTGTGATCAGTGTTATATGATGGGGGTGTGATCAGTGTTATATGATGGGGGTGTGATCAGTGTTATATGATGGAGGTGTGATCAGTGTTATATGATGGGGGTGTGATCAGTGTTATATGATGGGGGTGTGATCAGTGTTATATGATGGGGGTGTGATCAGTGTTATATGATGGAGGTGTGATCAGTGTTATATGATGGAGGTGTGATCAGTGTTATATGATGGGGGTGTGATCAGTGTTATA
>NW_027443762.1:0-35727 GCF_048569485.1 Anomaloglossus baeobatrachus | reverse complement strand
CAGGGTCAGGATGCTTATGTGCTGGTGCCGCTCCTCAGCGGGGTCTGTCTGCATGCAGCTCCAGGGGGAAGGAGGCTGCGGGGTCATCCTGCATGTGGAGGGGCCACCCAGCTTTCCCAGGGTCAGGATGCTTATGTGCTGGTGCAGATCCTCAGCGGGGTCTGTCTGCATGCAGCTCCGGGGGGAAGGAGGCTGCGGGGTCATCCTGCATGTGGAGGGGTCACCCAGTTTTCCCAGGGTCAGGAGGAGTATTAGGGATGGTGCGGCTCCTCATCGGAGTCTGTCCGCATGCTGCTCCGGGGGGGTGGAGGCTGCGGGGTCATCGTACACGAGGAGGGGTCACCCAGCTTTCCCAGGGTAGCTCCGGGGGCGTGGAGATCTATGGGGTCATCCTGCATGTGGAGGGGTCACCCAGCTTTCCCAGGGTTAGCCCCAGGGGCGTGTGGAGATCTATGGAGTCACCCAGCTTTCCCAGGGTCAGGAGGAGTATTAGGGTTGGTGCGGGTCCTCAGCTGGGTCTGTCCGCATGCAGCTCCGGGGGGAAGGAGGCTACGGGGTCATCCTGCATGTGGAGGGGTCACCCAGCTTTCCCAGGGTTAGACCCGGGGGCGTGGAGATCTACGTGGTCATCCTGCATGAGGAGGAGTCACCCAGCTTTCCCAGGGTCAGGAGGAGTATTAGGGTTGGTGCGGCTCCTCAGCGGGGTCTGTCCGCATGCAGCTCCGGGGGGGTGGAGGCTGCGGGGTCATCGTACACGAGGAGGGGTCACCCAGCTTTCCCAGGGTCAGGAGGAGTATTAGGGTTGGTGCGGCTCCTCAGCAGGGTCTGTCTGCATGCAGCTCCGGGGGTCCGGTCAGTGTGGGAAGGCTTGGTTACCAGTGATACATTGTATCCGGGGTGGGGTCTCGTGCAGCCGGGGGAGATCACCCCGGGGGTCCGCTCACTGCCCCCCCTCTCATGTATTCTGTAGTAATTGGCTGCTGTGAGGTTTATGGATGGGAACGTCCTGGTCGGGGGTCTCTGGGGTCTTTCCTCCCCCGCCTGTAATTCTGGGGGGCACTATACGTATGGGTGCAGCCCCGGCCCGCCAGCCCAGCGTCCCCCCGGTAGCAGCTGATGAGGGGTGCAGCGCATGATGTACCCTGTGCATGTGATGATCTACAGGCCCGGTGACAGCTCCGTATAATGCAGAGTCAGGCCCGGCTTACACCACCGCTCCCCTCACTGCCAGAGCTGCACTCACACTTCTGCCATCAGTCTGCTCCGCTCCGCCAGAGCTTCAGAGCTGTTACAGGGAACGTTCATCTCTCTCCTGTGCACACTGTGTAATACACCAGTCCTCCTGCGGGAGCGCTGCAGAGAGACTAAAGACGTAATGATGCCGGATCTCCCAAAGATCACAGCTGATCACTGATCGAGGACCCGTCTCAGTGCGGCTCTGGAGGTGACTGGAGAATAATAAGCAGAATAGTGACTGCAGCTCTGGAGGTGACTGGAGAATAATAAACGATGTAATAGCAGAATAGTGACTGCAGCTCTGGAGGTGACTGGAGGATAAGACATGATGTAACAGCAGAATAGTGGCTGCAGCTCTGGAGGTGACTGGAGGATAAGACACGATGTAACAGCAGAATAGTGAGTGCAGCTCTGGAGGTGACTGGAGGATAAGACATGATGTATCAGCAGAATAGTGACTGCAGCTCTGGAGGTGACTGGAGGATAAGACATGATGTAACAGCAGAATAGTGACTGCAGCTCTGGAGGTGACTGGAGGATAAGACACGATGTAACGGCAGAATAGTGACTGCAGCTGTGGAGGTGACTGGAGGATAAGACACGATGTAACGGCAGAATAGTGAGTGCAGCTCTGGAGGTGACTGGAGGATAAGACATGATGTAACAGCAGAATAGTGGCTGCAGCTCTGGAGGTGACTGGAGGATAAGACACGATGTAACAGCAGAATAGTGAGTGCAGCTCTGGAGGTGACTGGAGGATGACATGATGTATCAGCAGAATAGTGAGTGCAGCTCTGGAGGTGACTGGAGGATAAGACACGATGTAACAGCAGAATAGTGAGTGCAGCTCTGGAGGTGACTGGAGGATGACATGATGTATCAGGAGAATAGTAAGTGCAGCTCTGGAGGTGACTGGAGGATGACATGATGTAACAGCAGAATAGTGAGTGCAGCTCTGGAGGATGACATGATGTATCAGCAGAATAGTAAGTGCAGCTCTGGAGGTGACTGGAGGATGACATGATGTAACAGCAGAATAGTGAGTGCAGCTCTGGAGGATGACATGATGTATCAGCAGAATAGTAAGTGCAGCTCTGGAGGTGACTGGAGGATGACATGATGTAATGGCAGAATAGTGAGTGCAGCTCTGGAGGTGACTGGAGGATCGGCCGTGGCTCCGCATTGTGCTGGGTGACTCTGAGCTGAGGGTTTGTTCCTGTGTGCTGCTCCTGGATGCCATTAACCCTTGTGTTGCTGTCTTCTCTCCCGTCTGCCGCTTCTCCTCTGTCTGTCTCTTCCTGCCGCTTCTCCACAGATCACCACCCGCCGCACCAAGGTGAGCGCCCGGCACAGCAGCGGTCTGTGATAGTCCTGTGGGGGGGGGGAGTACGGTTGGGGGGTGAGGGGTACGGTTGGGCGGTGGGGGGTACGGTTGGGGGGAGGGCTGGACCTGCCGCTATTACTAGGGGGGTCACAGACGTGATGTGACTGTACACCGTCCGCACTGTGGTCCTAGTGCTGTGTCACTGGCTGCTACACTGTGACAGCACCCGCAGCTCTGTTTCCCCTTCCCGCAGTCACAGGGGCCGTTCTCTCTGCTCGCGGTCGTACATGGCCGGGGATACGCACGGTTGACGCTTGTTCGCACTGTGGTTGTGTTTTTTCCGTGTTCTGTGCGGTTTGCCACATACTGGACCTCGCGGCGGCTCTTCAGCTCCTGGGGCATCGTGTGTATGAAGACCCTCTATCAGCGCCTGCCGTCACCGCGAGGCTGCATCTGCCATATTCACATATACAGAGAGGGGTTTGTCACTTCACACAATTCATGCTCTAAATCTGAGGCTCCTGATGACGAAACATCACCAGGCACACCAGACGGTCAGCTCTGCTACATCACACCAGAGCCATCACAGTCAGCTCTGCTACATCACACCAGAGCCATCACAGTCAGCTCTGCTACATCACACTGGAGCCATCACAGTCAGCTCTGCTACATCACACCAGAGCCATCACAGTCAGCTCTGCTACATCACACCAGAGCCATCACAGTCAGCTCTGCTACATCACACCAGAGCCATCACAGTCAGCTCTGCTACATCACACCAGAGCCATCACAGTCAGCTCTGCTACATCACACTGGAGCCATCACAGTCAGCTCTGCTACATCACATTCAGCCCTGCTACATTCAGCTCTGCTACATCACACTGGAGCCATCACATTCAGCTCTGCTACATCACACTGGAGCCATCACAGTCAGCTCTGCTACATCACACTGGAGCCATCACAGTCAGCTCTGCTACATCACACTGGAGCCATCACAGTCAGCTCTGCTACATCACACTGGAGCCATCACAGTCAGCTCTGCTACATCACACTGGAGCCATCACAGTCAGCTCTGCTACATTCAGCTCTGCTACATTCATCTCTGCTACATTCAGCTCTGCTACATCACACTGGAGCCATCACATTCAGCTCTGCTACATTCAGCTCTGCTACATTCAGCTCTGCTACATTCAGCTCTGCTACATTCAGCTCTGCTACATCACACTGGAGCCATCACATTCAGCTCTGCTACATTCAGCTCTGCTACATTCAGCTCTGCTACATTCAGCTCTGCTACATCACACTGGAGCCATCACATTCAGCTCTGCTACATCACACTGGAGCCATCACATTCAGCTCTGCTACATCACACTGGAGCCATCACATTCAGCTCTGCTACACCACACCGGAGCCATCACATTCAGCTCTGCTACATCACACCAGAGCCATCACATTCAGCTCTGCTACATCACACTGGAGCCATCACATTCATCTCTGCTACATTCATCTCTGCTACATTCATCTCTGCTACATCACACTGGAGCCATCACATTCAGCTCTGCTACATTCATCTCTGCTACATCACACCAGAGCCATCACAGTCAGCTCTGCTACATCACACCAGAGCCATCACAGTCAGCTCTGCTACATCACACCAGAGCCATCACATTCATCTCTGCTACATTCAGCTCTGCTACATTCAGCTCTGCTACATCACACCGGAGCCATCACATTCAGCTCTGCTACATTCAGCTCTGCTACATCTCACTGGAGCCATCACAGTCAGCTATGCTACATCACACCAGAGCCATCACATTCAGCTCTGCTACATCACACCAGAGCCATCACATTCATCTCTGCTACATTTATCTCTGCTACATCACACGAGAGCCATCACATTCAGCTCTGCTACATTCAGCTCTGCTACATTCATCTCTGCTACATTCATCTCTGCTACATTCATCTCTGCTACATTCATCTCTGCTACATCACACTGGAGCCATCACAGTCAGCTCTGCTACATCACACTGGAGCCATCACAGTCAGCTCTGCTACATCACACTGGAGCCATCACAGTCAGCTCTGCTACATCACACTGGAGCCATCACATTCAGCTCTGCTACATCACACTGGAGCCATCACATTCAGCTCTGCTACATCACACTGGAGCCATAACATTCAGCTCTGCTACATCACACTGGAGCCATCACAGTCAGCTCTGCTACATCACACCGGAGCCATCACAGTCAGCTCTGCTACATCACACCGGAGCCATCACATTCAGCTCTGCTACATTCAGCTCTGCTACATCACACTGGAGCCATCACAGTCAGCTCTGCTACATCACACCAGAGCCATCACATTCAGCTCTGCAACATCACACCAGAGCCATCACATTCAGCTCTGCTACATCACACCAGAGCCATCACATTCAGCTCTGCTACATTCAGCTATGCTACATCACACTGGAGCCATCACAGTCAGCTCTGCTACATCACACCAGAGCCATCACATTCAGCTCTGCTACATCACACCAGAGCCATCACATTCAGCTCTGCTACATCACACTGGAGCCATCACATTCATCTCTGCTACATTTATCTCTGCTACATTCAGCTCTGCTACATCACACGAGAGCCATCACATTCAGCTCTGCTACATTACACTGGAGCCATCACATTCAGCTCTGCTACATCCCACTGGAGCCATCACAGTCAGCGCTGCTACATCACACTGGAGCCATCACAGTCAGCTCTGCTACATCACACTGGAGCCATCACATTCAGCTCTGCTACATCACACTGGAGCCATCACATTCAGCTCTGCTACATCACACTGGAGCCATCACAGTCAGCTCTGCTACATCACACTGGAGCCATCACAGTCAGCTCTGCTACATCACACTGGAGCCATCACAGTCAGCTCTGCTACATCACACTGGAGCCATCACAGTCAGCTCTGCTACATCACACTGGAGCCATCACAGTCAGCTCTGCTACATCACACTGGAGCCATCACAGTCAGCTCTGCTACATCACACTGGAGCCATCACAGTCAGCTCTGCTACATCACACTGGAGCCATCACAGTCAGCTCTGCTACATCACACTGGAGCCATCACAGTCAGCTCTGCTACATCACACTGGAGCCATCACATTCAGCTCTGCTACATTCAGCTCTGCTACATTCAGCTCTGCTACATTCATCTCTGCTACATTCAGCTCTGCTACGTCACACTGGAGCCATCACATTCAGCTCTGCTACATTCAGCTCTGCTACATTCAGCTCTGCTACATTCAGCTCTGCTACATCACACTGGAGCCATCACATTCAGCTCTGCTACACCACACCAGAGCCATCACATTCAGCTCTGCTACATCACACCAGAGCCATCACATTCAGCTCTGCTACATCACACTGGAGCCATCACATTCATCTCTGCTACATTCATCTCTGCTACATTCATCTCTGCTACATTCATCTCTGCTACATCACACTGGAGCCATCACAGTCGGCTCTGCTACATCACACTGGAGCCATCACAGTCAGCTCTGCTACATTCAGCTCTGCTACATCACACTGGAGCCATCACAGTCAGCTCTGCTACATCACACCAGAGCCATCACATTCAGCTCTGCTACATCACACCAGAGCCATCACATTCATCTCTGCTACATTCAGCTCTGCTACATCACACCGGAGCCATCACATTCAGCTCTGCTACATTCAGCTCTGCTACATCACACTGGAGCCATCACAGTCAGCTATGCTACATCACACCAGAGCCATCACATTCAGCTCTGCTACATCACACCAGAGCCATCACATTCATCTCTGCTACATTTATCTCTGCTACATCACACGAGAGCCATCACATTCATCTCTGCTACATTCATCTCTGCTACATTCATCTCTGCTACATTCATCTCTGCTACATTTATCTCTGCTACATCACACGAGAGCCATCACATTCATCTCTGCTACATTCATCTCTGCTACATTCATCTCTGCTACATTCATCTCTGCTACATTTATCTCTGCTACATCACACGAGAGCCATCACATTCATCTCTGCTACATTCATCTCTGCTACATTCATCTCTGCTACATTCATCTCTGCTACATTCATCTCTGCTACATTCATCTCTGCTGCATCACACTGGAGCCATCACAGTCGGCTCTGCTACATCACACTGGAGCCATCACAGTCAGCTCTGCTACATCACACTGGAGCCATCACAGTCAGCTCTGCTACATCACACTGGAGCCATCACATTCAGCTCTGCTACATCACACTGGAGCCATCACATTCAGCTCTGCTACATCACACTGGAGCCATCGCAGTCAGCTCTGCTACATCACACCGGAGCCATCACAGTCAGCTCTGCTACATCACACCGGAGCCATCACATTCAGCTCTGCTACATCACACCGGAGCCATCCCATTCAGCTCTGCTACATTCAGCTCTGCTACATCACACTGGAGCCATCACAGTCAGCTCTGCTACATCACACCAGAGCCATCACATTCAGCTCTGTTACATCACACCAGAGCCATCACATTCAGCTCTGCTACATCACACCAGAGCCATCACATTCATCTCTGCTACATTCAGCTCTGCTACATCACACCGGAGCCATCACATTCAGCTCTGCTACATTCAGCTCTGCTACATCACACTGGAGCCATCACAGTCAGCTATGCTACATCACACCAGAGCCATCACATTCAGCTCTGCTACATCACACCAGAGCCATCACATTCATCTCTGCTACATTTATCTCTGCTACATCACACGAGAGCCATCACATTCATCTCTGCTACATTCATCTCTGCTACATTCATCTCTGCTACATTCATCTCTGCTACATTCATCTCTGCTGCATCACACTGGAGCCATCACAGTCAGCTATGCTACATCACACCAGAGCCATCACATTCAGCTCTGCTACATCACACCAGAGCCATCACATTCATCTCTGCTACATTTATCTCTGCTACATCACACGAGAGCCATCACATTCATCTCTGCTACATTCATCTCTGCTACATTCATCTCTGCTACATTCATCTCTGCTACATTCATCTCTGCTGCATCACACTGGAGCCATCACAGTCGGCTCTGCTACATCACACTGGAGCCATCACAGTCAGCTCTGCTACATCACACTGGAGCCATCACAGTCAGCTCTGCTACATCACACTGGAGCCATCACATTCAGCTCTGCTACATCACACTGGAGCCATCACATTCAGCTCTGCTACATCACACTGGAGCCATCGCAGTCAGCTCTGCTACATCACACCGGAGCCATCACAGTCAGCTCTGCTACATCACACCGGAGCCATCACATTCAGCTCTGCTACATCACACCGGAGCCATCCCATTCAGCTCTGCTACATTCAGCTCTGCTACATCACACTGGAGCCATCACAGTCAGCTCTGCTACATCACACCAGAGCCATCACATTCAGCTCTGCTACATCACACCAGAGCCATCACATTCAGCTCTGCTACATCACACCAGAGCCATCACATTCAGCTCTGCTACATTCAGCTATGCTACATCACACTGGAGCCATCACAGTCAGCTCTGCTACATCACACCAGAGCCATCACATTCAGCTCTGCTACATCACACCAGAGCCATCACATTCAGCTCTGCTACATCACACTGGAGCCATCACATTCATCTCTGCTACATTTATCTCTGCTACATTCAGCTCTGCTACATCACACGAGAGCCATCACATTCAGCTCTGCTACATTACACTAGAGCCATCACATTCAGCTCTGCTACATCCCACTGGAGCCATCACAGTCAGCGCTGCTACATCACACTGGAGCCATCACAGTCAGCTCTGCTACATCACACTGGAGCCATCACAGTCAGCTCTGCTACATCACACTGGAGCCATCACATTCAGCTCTGCTACATCACACTGGAGCCATCACATTCAGCTCTGCTACATCACACTGGAGCCATCACATTCAGCTTTGCTACATCACAGTCAGCTCTGCTACATCACACCGGAGCCATCACAGTCAGCGCTGCTACATCACACTGGAGCCATCACAGTCAGCTCTGCTACATCACACTGGAGCCATCACATTCAGCTCTGCTACATCACACTGGAGCCATCACAGTCAGCTCTGCTACATCCCACTGGAGCCATCACATTCAGCTCTGCTACATCACACCAGAGCCATCACATTCAGCTCTGCTACATTTATCTCTGCTACATTCAGCTCTGCTAAATCACACTGGAGCCATCAGTCAGCTCTGTTACATCACTCCCGAGCTGTCATATTCAGCTCTGCTACATTACATCCAAGCCATCCCCGATACTGGCACACTCAGCTCTGCTACATCACACCCGAGCCATCCCTGGTACCAGCACACTCAGCTTTGCTACATCACACTCGAGCCATCCCTGGTACCAGCACACTCAACTCTGCTACATCACACGTGAGCCATCCCCGATACCAGCACACTCAGCTCTGCTACATCACACCCGAGCCATCCCTGGTACCAGCACATCCAGCTCTGCTACATCACACCCGAGCCATCCCCGATACCAGCACATCCAGCTCTGCTACATCACACCCGAGCCATCCCTGGTACCAGCACACTCAGCTCTGCTACATCACACTCGAGCCATCCCTGGTACCAGCACACTCAACTCTGCTACATCACACGTGAGCCATCCCCGATACCAGCACATTCAGCTCTGCTACATCACACCTGAGCCATCCCCGATACCAGCACATCCAGCTCTGCTACATCACACACGAGCTATCCCTGGTACCAGCACATCCAGCTCTGCTACATCACACCTGAGCCATCCCCGATACCAGCACATCCAGCTCTGCTACATGACACACGAGCCATCCCTGGTACCAGCACATCCAGCTCTGCTACATGACACACGAGCCATCCCTGGTACCAGCACATCCAGCTCTGCTACATCACACCCGAGCCATCCCTGGTACCAGCACATCCAGCTCTGCTACATGACACACGAGCCATCCCTGGTACCAGCACATCCAGCTCTGCTACATCACACCCGAGCCATCCCTGGTACCAGCACATCCAGCTCTGCTACATCACACCTGAGCCATCCCCGATACCAGCACATCCAGCTCTGCTACATCACACCTGAGCCATCCCCGATACCAGCACATCCAGCTCTGCTACATGACACACGAGCCATCCCTGGTACCAGCACATCCAGCTCTGCTACATGACACACGAGCCATCCCTGGTACCAGCACATCCAGCTCTGCTACATCACACCCGAGCCATCCCTGGTACCAGCACATCCAGCTCTGCTACATCACACCCGAGCCATCCCTGGTACCAGCACATCCAGCTCTGCTACATCACACCTGAGCCATCCCCGATACCAGCACATCCAGCTCTGCTACATCACACCTGAGCCATCCCCGATACCAGCACATCCAGCTCTTCTACATCACACCCGAGCCATCCCTGGTACCAGCACATCCAGCTCTGCTACATGACACACGAGCCATCCCTGGTACCAGCACATCCAGCTCTGCTACATCACACTCGAGCCATCCCTGGTACCAGCACATCCAGCTCTGCTACATCACACCCGAGCCATCCCTGGTACCAGCACATCCAGCTCTGCTACATCACACCTGAGCCATCCCCGATACCAGCACATCCAGCTCTGCTACATCACACCTGAGCCATCCCCGATACCAGCACATCCAGCTCTGCTACATGACACACGAGCCATCCCTGGTACCAGCACATCCAGCTCTGCTACATGACACACGAGCCATCCCTGGTACCAGCACATCCAGCTCTTCTACATCACACCTGAGCCATCCCCGATACCAGCACATCCAGCTCTGCTACATGACACACGAGCCATCCCTGGTACCAGCACATCCAGCTCTGCTACATCACACCCGAGCCATTCCTGGTACCGGCACGCTCAGCTCTGCTACATCACACTGAGGAAAGTAGGTGATGCTGACCATTCGCCCGGTATGACGCTCTCGGCGTGCCGCGGAGTCCGGGATGGAGCCGTCCGTGGACCATGCAGTACTGTCTAATCCATTAATATTGTACGTCCTGATTGCAGCCCACGCGCCCGTCCAGCTCTGCTGCATCCAGCGGTACAGCCGGGGCCTCCGGATCTGCCTCGGCATCATGTGGAGAGATCAGCAGCAGCGAGCCCAGCACACCTGCACAGACCCCACTAGCGGCTCCCATCATCCCATCACCTTCACTGACCTCTCCGGTGGCCCCATTGCCAGCCCCGGGACCCTCCAAGGTAAAGATTGGGGGTAGTCTTGTCCTTTGTGCCCCATCCTCATGGCCAGGCCCTGATCTGTGCGTATTTCCAGGAGGAAGAGAACCTGCGGGCTCAGGTGAAGGACCTCGAGGAGAAGCTGGAGACCCTGAAGATGAAGAGGTCTGAGGACAAGGCCAAGCTGAAGGAGTTGGAGAAGTCCAAGCTCCAGCTGGAGCAGCTCCAGGAGTGGAAGAGTAAGATTCAGGAGCAGCAGGCCGACCTCCAGCGCCAGCTAAAGGAGGCCAAGAAGGTGGGTGACCGGCCCTGGAGAGGACACGTCCACCGGGCAACAGTATCCAACCATCATGTCTTCTGTACAGGAGGCCAAGGAAGCTCTGGAGGCCCAGGAGCGCTACATGGAGGAGATGGCCGACACTGCAGACGCTATAGAGATGGCCACACTGGATAAGGAGATGGCCGAGGAACGAGCAGAGTCCTTACAGCAGGAAGTGGAGACCCTAAAAGAGAAGGTGGAGGAGCTGACCATGGACCTGGAGATCCTGAAACATGAGATTGAGGAGAAAGGTGGGTCATGTCATAGTGGAGTAGGCTACCCGGGGTAGAGTGGTATACTAAGAGGGGGTGGGGTAATAAACAGGCGGTGGACTGTGTGCTTAAAGGCAGTAAAGTGATATACAGGAGGTGGTGGGTAATGTACAGGCGGTGGAGTGTATGGCAGGAGGTGGTGGGTAATGTACAGGAGGCGGTGGAGTGTATGGCAGGAGGTGGTGGGTAATGTACAGGCGGTGGAGTGTATGGCAGGAGGTGGTGGGTAATGTACAGGAGGCCGTGGAGTGTATGGCAGGAGGTGGTGGGTAATGTACAGGAGGCGGTGGAGTGTATGGCAGGAGGTGGTGGGTAATGTACAGGCGGTGGAGTGTATGGCAGGAGGTGGTGGGTAATGTACAGGCGGTGCAGTGTATGGCAGGAGGTGGTGGGTAATGTACAGGTGGTGCAGTGTATGGCAGGAGGTGGTGAGTAATGTACAGGCGGTGGAGTGTATGGCAGGAGGTGGTGGGTAATGTACAGGCGGTGGAGTGTATGGCAGGAGGCGGTGGGTAATGTACAGGCGGTGGAGTGTATGGCAGGCGGTGGGTAATGTACAGGCGGTGCAGTGTATGGCAGGAGGTGGTGGGTAATGTACAGGTGGTGGAGTGTATGGCAGGAGGTGGTGGGTAATGTACAGGCGGTGGAGTGTATGGCAGGCGGTGGGTAATGTACAGGCGGTGCAGTGTATGGCAGGAGGTGGTGAGTAATGTACAGGCGGTGGAGTGTATGGCAGGAGGTGGTGGGTAATGTACAGGCGGTGGAGTGTATGGCAGGAGGCGGTGGGTAATGTACAGGCGGTGGAGTGTATGGCAGGAGGTGGGTAATGTACAGGCGGTGGAGTGTATGGCAGGAGGTGGTGGGTAATGTACAGGGGGTGGAGTGTATGGCAGGACGTGGTGGGTAATGTACAGGCGGTGGAGTGTATGGCAGGAGGCGGTGGGTAATGTACAGGCGGTGGAGTGTATGGCAGGAGGCGGTGGGTAATGTACAGGCGGTGCAGTGTATGGCAGGAGGTGGTGGGTAATGTACAGGCGGTGGAGTGTATGGCAGGAGGTGGTGGGTAATGTACAGGCGGTGGAGTGTATGGCAGGAGGTGGTGGGTAATGTACAGGAGGTGGAGTGTATGGCAGGAGGTGGTGGGTAATGTACAGGCGGTGGAGTGTATGGCAGGAGGCGGTGGGTAATGTACAGGCGGTGCAGTGTATGGCAGGAGGCGGTGGGTAATGTACAGGCGGTGGAGTGTATGGCAGGAGGCGGTGGGTAATGTACAGGCGGTGCAGTGTATGGCAGGAGGCGGTGGGTAATGTACAGGCGGTGCAGTGTATGGCAGGAGGTGGTGAGTAATGTACAGACTGTGCAGTGTATGGCAGGAGGTGGTGGGTAATATACAGGCGGTGGAGTGTATGGCAGGAGGTGGTGGGTAATGTACAGGAGGCCGTGGAGTGTATGGCAGGAGGTGGTGGGTAATGTACAGGAGGCGGTGGAGTGTATGGCAGGAGGCGGTGGGTAATGTACAGGCGGTGGAGTGTATGGCAGGAGGTGGTGGGTAATGTACAGGCGGTGGAGTGTATGGCAGGAGGTGGTGGGTAATGTACATGCGGTGGAGTGTATGGCAGGAGGTGGTGGGTAATGTACAGACTGTGCAGTGTATGGCAGGAGGTGGTGGGTAATGTACAGGAGGCGGTGGAGTGTATGACAGGAGGCGGTGGGTAATGTACAGGCGGTGGAGTGTATGGCAGGAGGTGGTGGGTAATGTACAGGCGGTGGAGTGTATGGCAGGAGGTGGTGGGTAATGTACAGGCGGTGGAGTGTATGGCAGGAGGTGGTGGGTAATGTACATGCGGTGGAGTGTATGGCAGGAGGTGGTGGGTAATGTACAGACTGTGCAGTGTATGGCAGGAGGTGGTGGGTAATGTACAGGAGGCGGTGCAGTGTATGGCAGGAGGCGGTGGGTAATGTACAGGCGGTGCAGTGTATGGCAGGAGGTGGTGAGTAATGTACAGACTGTGCAGTGTATGGCAGGAGGTGGTGGGTAAAATACAGGCGGTGGAGTGTATGGCAGGAGGTGGTGGGTAATGTACAGGCGGTGGAGTGTATGGCAGGAGGCGGTGGGTAATGTACAGGCGGTGGAGTGTATGGCAGGAGGCGGTGGGTAATGTACAGGTGGTGTAGTGTATGGCAGGAGGTGGTGGGTAATGTACAGGCGGTGGAGTGTATGGCAGGAGGTGGTGGGTAATGTACAGGAGGTGGAGTGTATGGCAGGAGGTGGTGGGTAATGTACAGGCGGTGCAGTGTATGGCAGGAGGTGTTGGGTAATGTACAGGCGGTGCAGTGTATGGCAGGAGGTGGTGGGTAATGTACAGGCGGTGGTGGGTAATGTACAGTAGGTGGAGTGTATGGCAGGAGGCGGTGGGTAATGTACAGTAGGTGCAGTGTATGGCAGGAGGTGGTGGGTAATGTACAGGAGGTGCAGTGTATGGCAGGAGGTGGGGGGTAATGTACAGGAGGTGGAGTGTATGGCAGGAGGCGGTGGGTAATGTACAGGAGGCGGTGGAGTGTATGGCAGGAGGTGGTGGGTAATGTACAGGCGGTGGTGGGTAATGTACAGTAGGTGGAGTGTATGGCAGGAGGCGGTGGGTAATGTACAGGAGGCGGTGGAGTGTATGGCAGGAGGTGGTGGGTAATGTACAGGCGGTGCAGTGTATGGCAGGAGGTGGGGGGTAATGTACAGGAGGTGGAGTGTATGGCAGGAGGTGATGGGTAATCTACAGGCGGTGGAGTGTATGGCAGGAGGTGGTGGGTAATGTACAGGCGGTGGAGTGTATGGCAGGAGGTGGTGGGTGATGTACAGGCGGTGGAGTGTATGGCAGGAGGTGGTGAGTAATGTACAGGAGGCGGTGGAGTGTATGGCAGAAGGTGGTGGGTAATGTACAGGCGGTGGAGTGTATGGCAGGAGGTGGTGGTTAATGTACAGGTGGTGGAGTGTATGGCAGGAGGCGGTGGGTAATGTACAGGCGGTGCAGTGTATGGCAGGAGGCGGTGGGTATTGTACAGGCGGTGGAGTGTATGGCAGGAGGCGGTGGGTAATGTACAGGCGGTGGAGTGTATGGCAGGAGGCGGTGGGTAATGTACAGGCGGTGGAGTGTATGGCAGGAGGCGGTGGGTAATCTACAGGCGGTGGAGTGTATGGCAGGAGGTGGTGGGTAATGTACAGGAGGCGGTGCAGTGTATGACAGGAGGCGGTGGGTAATGTACAGGAGGCGGTGGAGTGTATGGCAGGAGGCGGTGGGTAATGTACAGGAGGTGGAGTGTATGGCAGGAGGTGGTGGGTAATGTACAGGCGGTGGAGTGTATGGCAGGAGGTGGTGGGTAATGTACAGACTGTGCAGTGTATGGCAGGAGGCGGTGGGTAATCTACAGGCGGTGGAGTGTATGGCAGGAGGTGGTGGTTAATGTACAGGAGGTGGAGTGTATGGCAGGAGGTGGTGGGTAATGTACAGGCGGTGGAGTGTATGGCAGGAGGTGTGGGTAATGTACAGACTGTGCAGTGTATGGCAGGAGGCGGTGGGTAATCTACAGGCGGTGGAGTGTATGGCAGGAGGCGGTGGGTAATGTACAGGATGTGGAGTGTATGGCAGGAGGCGGTGGGTAATGTACAGGCGGTGCAGTGTATGGCAGGAGGCGGTGGGTAATCTACAGGCGGTGGAGTGTATGGCAGGAGGCGGTGGGTAATGTACAGGCGGTGGAGTGTATGGCAGGAGGTGGTGGGTAATGTACAGGTGGTGTAGTGTATGGCAGGAGGTGGTGGGTAATGTACAGGCGGTGGAGTGTATGGCAGGAGGCGGTGGGTAATGTACAGGCGGTGGAGTGTATGGCAGGAGGTGGTGGGTAATGTACAGGTGGTGTAGTGTATGGCAGGAGGTGGTGGGTAATGTACAGGAGGTGGAGTGTATGGCAGGAGGCGGTGGGTAATGTACAGGAGGTGGTGGGTAATGTACAGGCGGTGGAGTGTATGGCAGGAGGTGGAGTGTATGGCAGGAGGTGGTGGGTAATGTACAGGCGGTGGAGTGTATGGCAGGAGGTGGTGGGTAATGTACAGGAGGTGCAGTGTATGGCAGGAGGCGGTGGGTAATGTACAGGCGGTGGAGTGTATGGCAGGAGGTGGTGGGTAATGTACAGGAGGTGGAGTGTATGGCAGGAGGCGGTGGGTAATGTACAGGAGGTGGTGGGTAATGTACAGGCGGTGGAGTATATGGCAGGAGGTGGAGTGTATGGCAGGAGGTGGTGGGTAATGTACAGGAGGTGGTGGGTAATGTACAGGAGGTGCAGTGTATGGCTGGAGGTGGTGGGTAATGTACAGGATGTGGAGTGTATGGCAGGAGGTGGTGGGTAATGTACAGGCGGTGCAGTGTATGGCAGGAGGTGGTGGGTAATGTACAGGCGGTGGTGGGTAATGTACAGGCGGTGGAGTGTATGGCAGGAGGTGTGGGTAATGTACAGGAGGTGGAGTGTATGGCAGGAGGCGGTGGGTAATGTACAGGCGGTGGAGTGTATGGTAGGAAGCGGTGGGTAATGTACAGGAGGTGCAGTGTATGGCAGGAGGTGGTGGGTAATGTACAGGAGGTGCAGTGTATGGCAGGAGGTGGTGGGTAATGTACAGGCGGTGGAGTGTATGGCAGGAGGCGGTGGGTAATGTACAGGAGGTGGTGGGTAATGTACAGGCGGTGGAGTGTATGGCAGGAGGTGGAGTGTATGGCAGGAGGTGGTGGGTAATGTACAGGCGGTGGAGTGTATGGCAGGAGGTGGTGGGTAATGTACAGGAGGTGGTGGGTAATGTACAGGAGGTGCAGTGTATGGCAGGAGGTGGTGGGTAATGTACAGGATGTGGAGTGTATGGCAGGAGGTGGTGGGTAATATACAGGAGGTGGAGTGTATGGCAGGAGGCGGTGGGTAATGTACAGGCGGTGGAGTGTATGGCAGGAGGCGGTGGGTAATGTCCAGGAGGTGGAGTGTATGGCAGGAGGCGGTGGGTAATGTACAGGAGGCGGTGGAGTGTATGACAGGAGGTGGTGAGTAATGTACAGGCGGTGGAGTGTATGGCAGGAGGCGGTGGGTAATGTACAGGCGGTGGAGTGTATGGCAGGAGGCGGTGGGTAATGTACAGGAGGTGGAGTGTATGGCAGGAGGTGTGGGTAATGTACAGGAGGTGGAGTGTATGGCAGGAGGCGGTGGGTAATGTACAGGCGGTGGAGTGTATGGCAGGAGGCGGTGGGTAATGTACAGGAGGCGGTGGAGTGTATGACAGGAGGTGGTGGGTAATGTACAGGAGGCGGTGGAGTGTATGACAGGAGGTGGTGAGTAATGTACAGGCGGTGGAGTGTATGGCAGGAGGCGGTGGGTAATGTACAGGATGTGGAGTGTATGGCAGGAGGCGGTGGGTAATGTACAGGCGGTGCAGTGTATGGCAGGAGGCGGTGGGTAATCTACAGGCGGTGGAGTGTATGGCAGGAGGCGGTGGGTAATGTACAGGCGGTGGAGTGTATGGCAGGAGGCGGTGGGTAATGTACAGGTGGTGTAGTGTATGGCAGGAGGTGGTGGGTAATGTACAGGATGTGGAGTGTATGGCAGGAGGTGGTGAGTAATGTACAGGAGGCGGTGGAGTGTATGACAGGAGGTGGTGAGTAATGTACAGGCGGTGGAGTGTATGGCAGGAGGCGGTGGGTAATGTACAGGCGGTGGAGTGTATGGCAGGAGGTGGTGGGTAATGTACAGGTGGTGTAGTGTATGGCAGGAGGTGGTGGGTAATGTACAGGCGGTGGAGTGTATGGCAGGAGGCGGTGGGTAATGTACAGGATGTGGAGTGTATGGCAGGAGGCGGTGGGTAATGTACAGGCGGTGCAGTGTATGGCAGGAGGTGGTGGGTAATCTACAGGCGGTGGAGTGTATGGCAGGAGGCGGTGGGTAATGTACAGGCGGTGGAGTGTATGGCAGGAGGTGGTGGGTAATGTACAGGCGGTGGAGTGTATGGCAGGAGGTGGTGGGTAATGTACAGGCGGTGGAGTGTATGGCAGGAGGTGGTGGGTAATGTACAGGCGGTGCAGTGTATGGCAGGAGGTGGTGGGTAATGTACAGGCGGTGGTGGGTAATGTACAGGATGTGGAGTGTATGGCAGGAGGCGGTGGGTAATGTACAGGCGGTGGAGTGTATGGCAGGAGGCGGTGGGTAATGTACAGGCGGTGGAGTGTATGGCAGGAGGCGGTGGGTAATGTACAGGCGGTGGAGTGTATGGCAGGAGGTGGTGGGTAATGTACAGGCGGTGGAGTGTATGGCAGGAGGCGGTGGGTAATGTACAGGCGGTGGAGTGTATGGCAGGAGGTGGTGGGTAATGTACAGGAGGTGGAGTGTATGGCAGGAGGCGGTGGGTAATGTACAGGAGGTGGAGTGTATGGCAGGAGGCGGTGGGTAATGTACAGGCGGTGGAGTGTATGGCAGGAGGTGGTGGGTAATGTACAGGCGGTGGAGTGTATGGCAGGAGGCGGTGGGTAATGTACAGGAGGTGGTGGGTAATGTACAGGCGGTGGAGTGTATGGCAGGAGGTGGAGTGTATGGCAGGAGGTGGTGGGTAATGTACAGGCGGTGGAGTGTATGGCAGGAGGTGGAGTGTATGGCAGGAGGCGGTGGGTAATGTACAGGAGGTGCAGTGTATGGCAGGAGGCGGTGGGTAATGTACAGGCGGTGGAGTGTATGGCAGGAGGTGGAGTGTATGGCAGGAGGCGGTGGGTAATGTACAGGAGGTGGTGGGTAATGTACAGGCGGTGGAGTATATGGCAGGAGGTGGAGTGTAATGTACAGGAGGTGGTGGGTAATGTACAGGATGTGGAGTGTATGGCAGGAGGTGTGGGTAATGTACAGGCGGTGGAGTGTATGGCAGGAGGCGGTGGGTAATGTACAGGAGGTGGAGTGTATGGCAGGAGGCGGTGGGTAATGTACAGGCGGTGGAGTGTATGGCAGGAGGTGGAGGGTAATGTACAGGCGGTGGAGTGTATGGCAGGAGGTGTGGGTAATGTACAGGAGGTGCAGTGTATGGCAGGAGGTGGAGGGTAATGTACAGGCGGTGCAGTGTATGGCAGGAGGTGGTGGGTAATGTACAGGATGTGGAGTGTATGGCAGGAGGCGGTGGGTAATGTACAGGCGGTGGAGTGTATGGCAGGAGGTGGAGGGTAATGTACAGGCGGTGGAGTGTATGGCAGGAGGCGGTGGGTAATGTACAGGCGGTGCAGTGTGTGGCAGGAGGTGGTGGGTAATGTACAGGATGTGGAGTGTATGGCAGGAGGTGTGGTTAATGTACAGGCGGTGGAGTGTATGACAGGAGGTGGTGAGTAATGTACAGGAGGTGGAGTGTATGGCAGGAGGCGGTGGGTAATGTACAGGCGGTGGAGTGTATGGCAGGAGGTGGTGGGTAATGTACAGGCGGTGGAGTGTATGGCAGGAGGCGGTGGGTAATGTACAGGCGGTGGAGTGTATGGCAGGAGGTGGTGGGTAATGTACAGGCGGTGGAGTGTATGGCAGGAGGCGGTGGGTAATGTACAGGCGGTGGAGTGTATGGCAGGAGGCGGTGGGTAATGTACAGGCGGTGGAGTGTATGGCAGGAGGTGGTGGGTAATGTACAGGAGGTGGAGTGTATGGCAGGAGGTGTGGGTAATGTACAGGAGGTGGAGTGTATGGCAGGAGGTGGTGGGTAATGTACAGGCGGTGGAGTGTATGGCAGGGGGTGGTGGGTAATGTACAGGAGGCGGTGGAGTGTATGACAGGAGGTGGTGAGTAATGTACAGGCGGTGGAGTGTATGGCAGGAGGCGGTGGGTAATGTACAGGAGGCGGTGGAGTGTATGACAGGAGGTGGTGAGTAATGTACAGGCGGTGGAGTGTATGGCAGGAGGCGGTGGGTAATGTACAGGCGGTGGAGTGTATGGCAGGAGGCGGTGGGTAATGTACAGGCGGTGGAGTGTATGGCAGGAGGCGGTGGGTAATGTACAGGCGGTGGAGTGTATGGTAGGAGGCGGTGGGTAATGTACAGGCGGTGGAGTGTATGGCAGGAGGCGGTGGGTAATGTACAGGCGGTGGAGTGTATGGCAGGAGGCGGTGGGTAATGTACAGGCGGTGGAGTGTATGGTAGGAGGCGGTGGGTAATGTACAGGCGGTGGAGTGTATGGCAGGAGGCGGTGGGTAATGTACAGGCGGTGCAGTGATTTGTGTGTACATACAGTGCGGTCTTTTGTTTGGCTTTCGGTCAGTATTCTTTGGTTGTGCTCTCACGACTTGAGTGGCGACAGCAGCCACTGGCATTGGGGGGTCTCCAGACCCCTAGTGTTGGAGCTGTGGCTGTGACCCTTCCTGCAGTACTCCTTCATGGTTTCCGGTCCTCACACACGGCCGTGTTCTTGTCTGTAGGGTCTGATGGTGCGGCGTCCAGCTACCAGGTGAAGCAGCTGGAGGAGCAGAACGGTCGGCTGAAGGAAGCTCTGGTCAGGTGAGTGAGTCCTCCTGCTTGGGGGTCCCGGTGCCGGGCAGAGGAGCTGACTCTCCTCTCTGCAGGATGAGGGATCTGTCCGCCTCGGAGAAGCAGGAGCACGTGAAGGTGCAGAAGCAGCTGGAGAAGAAGAACACGGAGCTGGAGGGTCTGCGGCAGCAGAAGGAGAAGCTGCAGGAGGAGGCGTCACACACCGAGAAGACCATCGATGAGTTGAAGGAGCAGGTGAGAGAGCGGGGGTCCTGGAGACCCTCCACACATCCCCGCCGGGACCTGCTGACAAGATATGTTATATCTCCATGTGTAGGTGGACGCTGCTCTGGGAGCCGAGGAAATGGTGGAAACACTGACCGAGAGGAACTTGGACCTGGAAGAGAAAGTCCGAGAACTGCGCGAGACCGTCACCGACCTGGTACTAACCCGCAATCTACAGCGCACAAGTCTGACATCATGGATGGTCACCCTGTCTCCCATCCATTACCTGCCCTGGTGGACTAGTGTAGTGCTGTATACTGGCTATATATTCCCTGCTGGACTAGTCTTGATGATATATTTCCTGGTGGACTAGTGGAGGACGCTGTCCTGGTTATATATTTCCTGGTGGACTAGTCGAGGACGCTGTCCTGGTTATATAGTTCCTGGTGGACTAGTGGAGGACGCTGTCCTGGTTATATAGTTCCTGGTGGACTAGTGGAGGACGCTGTCCTGGTTATATATTCCCTGTTGGACTAGTGGAGACCTTTGTGTTAGTGGTAGATTCCCTGGTGGAGTAGTGGGAAGTCAGTCGCATTCTTACTTGGATTATTTATCTTTCTAGGAGGCCATCAATGAGATGAATGATGAGCTGCAGGAGAACGCCCGCGAGACCGAGCTGGAGTTGCGTGAGCAACTGGACATGGCAAACGCCCGCGTGCGGGAGGCTGAGAAGCGCGTGGAGGCGGCTCAGGAGACGGTGGCGGATTACCAGCAGACCATCAAGAAGTACCGGGACCTGACCTCTCACCTGCAGGTGACACAATGAGTGTCCGGTCTACAATGGCCGCACACGTTCAGGCTGCCCCATGTTCTAGCCGCACACGTTCAGACCCCCACATCCGGGCCGCACACACGTTCAGACCCCCACATCTGGGCCGCACACGTTCAGACCCCCACATCCGGGCCGCACACGTTCAGACCCCCACATCTGGGCCGCACACACGTTCAGACCCCCACATCTGGGCCGCACAAGTTCAGACCCCCACATCCGGGCCGCACAAGTTCAGACCCCCACATCCGGGCCGCACACGTTCAGACCCCCACATCCGGGCCGCACACGTTCAGACCCCCACATCCGGGCCGCACAAGTTCAGACCCCCACATCCGGGCCGCACAAGTTCAGACCCCCACATCCGGGCCGCACACGTTCAGACCCCCACATCCGGGCCGCACACGTTCAGACCCCCACATCCGGGCCGCACACGTTCAGACCCCCACATCTGGGCCGCACACGTTCAGACCCCCACATCCGGGCCGCACACGTTCAGACCCCCACATCCGGGCCGCACACGTTCAGACCCCCACATCCGGGCCGCACACGTTCAGACCCCCACATCCGGGCCGCACACGTTCAGACCCCCACATCCGGGCCGCACACGTTCAGACCCCCACATCCGGGCCGCACACGTTCAGACCCCCACATCCGGGCCGCACACGTTCAGACCCCCACATCCGGGCCGCACACGTTCAGACCCCCACATCCGGGCCGCACACGTTCAGACCCCCACATCCGGGCCGCACACGTTCAGACCCCCACATCCGGGCCGCACACGTTCAGACCCCCACATCCGGGCCGCACACGTTCAGACCCCCACATCCGGGCCGCACACGTTCAGACCCCCACATCCGGGCCGCACACGTTCAGACCCCCACATCCGGGCCGCACACGTTCAGACCCCCACATCCGGGCCGCACACGTTCAGACCCCCACATCCGGGCCGCACACGTTCAGACCCCCACATCCGGGCCGCACACGTTCAGACCCCCACATCCGGGCCGCACACGTTCAGACCCCCACATCCGGGCCGCACACGTTCAGACCCCCACATCCGGGCCGCACACGTTCAGACCGCCACATCCGGGCCGCACACGTTCAGACCGCCACATCCGGGCCGCACACGTTCAGACCGCCACATCCGGGCCGCACACGTTCAGTCCGCCACATCCGGGCCGCACACGTTCAGACCGCCACATCCGGGCCGCACACGTTCAGACCCCCACATCCGGGCCGCACACGTTCAGACCCCCACATCCGGGCCGCACACGTTCAGACCCCCACATCCGGGCCGCAAACGTTCAGACCCCCACATCCGGGCCGCACACGTTCAGACCGCCACATCCGGGCCGCACACGTTCAGACCGCCACATCCGGGCCGCACACGTTCAGACCGCCACATCCGGGCCGCACACGTTCAGTCCGCCACATCCGGGCCGCACACGTTCAGACCCCCACATCCGGGCCGCACACGTTCAGACCCCCACATCCGGGCCGCACACGTTCAGACCCCCACATCCGGGCCGCACACTTTCAGACCGCCACATCCGGGCCGCACACGTTCAGACCCCCACATCCGGGCCGCACACGTTCAGACCCCCACATCCGGGCCGCACACGTTCAGACCCCCACATCCGGGCCGCACACGTTCAGACCCCCACATCCGGGCCGCACACGTTCAGACCCCCACATCCGGGCCGCACACGTTCAGACCGCCACATCCGGGCCGCACACGTTCAGACCGCCACATCCGGGCCGCACACGTTCAGGCCGCCACATCCGGGCCGCACACGTTCAGGCCGCCAAATCCGGGCCGCACACGTTCAGGCCGCCACATCCGGGCCGCACACGTTCAGGCCGCCACATCCGGGCCGCACACGATCATGCCGCCACATCCGGGCCGGACACGTTCATTCCACACATCCGGGCTGCACACTTTCAGGGTGCCACATCCAGGCTGCACACTTTCAGGGTGCCACATCCAGGCTGCACACGTTCAGGCCGCCACCTCCGGGCCGCACACGTTCAGACCGCCACATCCGGGCCGCACACGTTCAGACCGCCACATCCGGGCCGCACACGTTCAGACCGCCACATCCGGGCCGCACACGTTCAGACCGCCACATCCGGGCCGCACACGTTCAGACCGCCACATCCGGGCCGCACACGTTCAGACCGCCACATCCGGGCCGCACACGTTCAGACCGCCACATCCGGGCCGCACACGTTCAGGCCGCCACATCCGGGCCGCACACGTTCAGGCCGCCACATCAGGGCCGCACACGTTCAGACCGCCACATCCGGGCCGCACACGTTCAGACCGCCACATCCGGGCCGCACACGTTCAGACCGCCACATCCGGGCCGCACACGTTCAGACCGCCACATCCGGGCCGCACACGTTCAGACCGCCACATCCGGGCCGCACACGTTCAGACCGCCACATCCGGGCCGCACACGTTCAGACCGCCACATCCGGGCCGCACACGTTCAGACCGCCACATCCGGGCCGCACACGTTCAGGCCGCCACATCAGGGCCGCACACGTTCAGGCCGCCACATCCGGGCCGCACACGATCATGCCGCCACATCCGGGCCGGACACGTTCATTCCACACATCCGGGCTGCACACTTTCAGGGTGCCACATCCAGGCTGCACACGTTCAGGCTGCCACCTCCGGGCCGCACACGTTCAGGCTGCCACATCCGGGCCGCACACTTTCAGGGTGCCACATCCAGGCCGCACACGTTCAGGCCGCCACCTCCGGGCCACACACGTTCAGGCTGCCACGTCTGGGCCGCACACGTTCAGGCCGCCACATCCGGGCTGCACACTTTCAGGGTGCCACATCCAGGCTGCACATGTTCAGGCTGCCACCTCTGGGCCACACATGTTCAGGCTGCCACGTCCAGGGCAGACCATCAAGAAGTACCGGGACCTGACCTCTCACTTGCAGGTGACGCAATGAGTGTCCTGTCTACAAAGGCTGCCTCATGTTCTAGCCGCATACGATTAGACCCCCACATCCCGGCCGCACACGTTCGGGCCCGCACACGTTTGGGCCGCCACGTCCGGCCTGCACACGTTCGGGCCGCCACGTTCAGGCCGCCACCTCCGGGCCACACACGTTCAGGCCGCACACGTTCAGGCTGCTATGTCCAGGGCCACTCACTAGATCACGGCTTCTTCCGTTGCAGGAGGTGAACCGCGAGCTGCACAGCCAGCAGGAGGCCACCGTGGAGAAGGAACAGCAGCCGTCACCAGAGATGTTCGACTTCAAGATCAAGTTTGCAGAAACTAAAGCTCACGCCAAGGTGGGGGACAGAGGATGGCTCCGGGGGTCCGGGCTCCTCTGGGCGGGGTTTAATTGCCTTCTTCTTACAGGCTATCGAAATGGAGCTGCGCAAGATGGAGGTGAACCAGGCCAACCGCCACGTGTCCCTCCTCACATCCTTCATGCCGGACAGCTTCCTGCGCCACGGAGGAGACCACGACTGCATCCTGGTGCTGCTGCTCATCCCCAGACTCATCTGCAAGGTCAGGCCGACGGCGCCGGAGCCTAGCATGAGGGCTGCGAACAGGCAAGCTGACGGGTGTGTGTCTCCCCCAGGCGGAGCTCATCAGTAAGCAGGCCCAGGAGAAGTTTGAGCTGTCCGAGGCCAACGAAGAGAAGACCGGGATGAGGGGAGCGGTGGGGGAGCAGATGAGCTTCGCCGCTGGGCTGGTGTATTCCCTCAGCCTCCTGCAGGCCACGCTACACAAATACGAGCAGTAAGTGCACAAGTGTCCAGGCGCCAGCGTACAGCGTGTATACAGGGAAACCGCCGAGAGCCAGCGTACAGCGCATATACAGGGAAACCGCCGAGCGCCAGTGTACAGCACATATACAGGGAAACCGCTGAGCGCCAGTGTACAGCGCATATACAGGGAAACCGCTGAGCGCCAGTGTACAGCGCATATACAGGGAAACCGCCGAGCGCCAGCGTACAGCGCATATACAGGGAAACCGCCGAGCGCCAGCGTACAGCACATATACAGGGAAACTGCTGAGCGCCAGCGTACAGCGCATATACAGGGAAACCGCCGAGCGCCAGTGTACAGCGCATATACAGGGAAACCGCTGAGCGCCAGTGTACAGCACATATACAGGGAAACCGCTGAGCGCCAGCGTACAGCGCATATACAGGGAAACCGCCGAGCGCCAGCGTACAGCGCATATACAGGGAAACCGCCGAGCGCCAGCGTACAGCACATATACAGGGAAACCGCTGAGCGCCAGCGTACAGCGCATATACAGGGAAACCGCCGAGCGCCAGTGTACAGCGCATATACAGGGAAACCGCCGAGCGCCAGTGTACAGCGCATATACAGGGAAACCGCCGAGCGCCAGCGTACAGCGCATATACAGGGAAACCGCCGAGCGCCAGTGTACAGCGCATATACAGGGAAACCGCCGAGCGCCAGTGTACAGCGCATATACAGGGAAACCGCCGAGCGCCAGTGTACAGCGCATATACAGGGAAACCGCCGAGCGCCAGTGTACAGCGCATATACAGGGAAACCGCCGAGCGCCAGCGTACAGCGCATATAGAGGGAAACCGCCGAGCGCCAGCGTACAGCGCATATACAGGGAAACCGCCGAGCGCCAGTGTACAGCGCATATACAGGGAAACCGCTGAGCGCCAGCGTACAGCGCATATACAGGGAAACCGCTGAGAGCCAGCGTACAGCGCATATACAGGGAAACTGCCGAGCGCCAGTGTACAGCGCATATACAGGGAAACCGCCGAGCGCCAGTGTACAGCGCATATACAGGGAAACCGCTGAGCGCCAGCGTACAGCGCATATACAGGGAAACCGCCGAGCGCCAGTGTACAGCGCATATACAGGGAAACCGCCGACCACACAGCATATATACACCATGTGCAGAATTATTAGGCAAATGAGTATTTTGATCACATGATACTTTTTATACATGTCGTCCTACTCCAAGCTGTATAGGCTGAGAGCCAACTACCAATGAAGTAAATCAGGTGATGTGCATCTCTGTAATGAGGAGGGGTGCGGTGTAATGACACAACACCCTATATAAGGGGAGCTTCATTATTAGGCAACTTCCTTTTCTTTGGCAAAATGGGTCAGAAGAGAGACTTGACGGGCTCTGAAAAGTCCATATTGTGAATGTCTTGCAGAGGGATGCAACAGTCTTGAAATTGCCAAACCTTTGAAGCGTGATCACCGAACAATCAAGCGTTTCATGGCAAATAACCAACAGGGTCGCAAGAAGCGCTGGGCAAAAAAGACGCAAAATAACTGCCCATGAATTGAGGAAAATCAAGCGTGAAGCTGCCAAGATGCCATTTGCCACCAGTTTGGCCATATTTCACAGCGGCAACGTTACTGGAGTATCAAAAAGCACAAGGTGTGCCATACTCAGGGACATGGCCAAGGTAAGGAAGGCTGAAAACCACCACCTCTGACCAAGAAACAGAAGATAAAACCTCAAGACTGCGCCAAGAAATATCTGAAGACTGATTCTTCACAGGTTTTCTGGACTGATGAAATGAGAGTGACTCTTGATGGGCAGATGGATGGGCCAGAGGCTGGATCAGTAAAGGGCAGAGAGCTCCACTCCCACTCAGACGCCAGCAAGGTGGAGGTGGGGCACTGGTATGGGCTGGGGTCATCAAAGATCAACTTGTGGGACCTTTTCGGGTTGAGGATGGAGTGAAGCTCAACTCCCAGACCTACTGCCAGTTTCTGGAAGACAACTTCTTCAAGCAGTGATACAGGAAGAAGTCGGTATCGTTCAAGAAACACATGATTTTCATGCAGGACAATGCTCCATCACATGCATCCAACTACTCCACAGCGTGGCTGGCCAGTAAAGGTCTAAAAGATGAAAAAATAATGACATGGCCCCCTTGTTCACCTGATCTGAACCCCATAGAGAACCTGTGGTCCCTCATAAAATGTGAGCTCTACAGGGAGGGAAAACAGTCCACCCCTGGGAACAGTGTCTGGAGGCTGTGGTGGCTGGAGGCTGTGGTGGCTGGAGGCTGTGGTGGCTGGAGGCTGCGGTGGCTGGAGGCTGTGGTGGCTGCTGCACGCAATGTTGATCGTAAACAGATCAAGCAATGACAGAATCTATGGATGGTCGGCTGCTGAGTGTCATCAGAAAGAAAGGGGGTGATATTGGTATCTCATTTTTTGGGGTTTTGTTTTTGCATGTAAGAAATGTTTATTTCTACATTTTGTGCAGTTATATTGGTTTCCTGGTGAAAATAAACAAGTGAGATGAGAATATATTTGGTTTTTATTAAGTTGCCTAATAATTCTGCACAGTAATAGTCACCTGCACAAACCGATCCTCCTAAGAACCAAATCTAAAAAACCCCTCCAATTGCCAGCTGTGTGGCATGGCGCATTGTCCTGCTGGAAACACCAGTCCTCAGAGTTGGGGAACATTGCCTGAGCAGAAGGAAGCGGCTGTTTTTCCATGATAACCTTGTATGCGGCTTGATTCATGCGTCCTTCACAAAGTTTAATCTGCCCAATTTCAGCCTTGCTGAAGCATCCCCAGATCATCACTGATCCTACACCAAATTTCACATGTGGCTTGTACGCCTCTCCAGGTCTCCGTCTAATCATTAGACAACCAGGTGTTGGGCAAAGCTCAAAATTAGACTCCTCAGAGAAGATTACCTTACTCCAGTCCTCTATGGTCCAATCCTGATGGTCTTTGGCAAACTTCAGCCTGGCTCTCCTTTGCTCCTCATTGATGAAAGGATTTTTTTCTAGCTTGACATGACTTGAGCCCTACCATCATCAAACTACAAAACAATGAAATAGAGACATCCCTGCACCAGAAGCCAATTGACCGTCCAACATATCTGAAATGGGACAGTTTCCATCCAAAACACATAGAAACCTCTATAGTGTACAGCCAGGCCATCCGGTACAATCAGATATGTTCCAACACTACAGATAGAGACAATCACCTTGAGGGCCTCAGAAAAACCTTTCTGAATCAAGGCTACCGCCCAAGAATGATTGAAGACCAGATTACAAGAGCCACCAGAACATCAAGAAACCATCTCCTACATTATAAAGCTAAAGAAGAAAACAATTAATCAAATCCCAGAGAGACAGGAGAGTCCGGGTGTACTAACATGATGACCGATGGCACATTCAGAGCAGGATTGAAGGGGGTCGCAAATCTTTTTACATCAATTAAGAAATGTGCTCTTCAGAGCATCTGGGGCCGTCACAGCCCGGACCAGACCCCCAATCAGAGGACAATAAAGCGTCCACACTGCTTATCTATGAAGTGCTGCAATATTTACTGCCACAACTGCTTGTCCCCTTGTCATACTGATCGTTCTGCCTCATGTCACTTGTCTGCTCCAGTCTATGTCCTGTTGTGTATAAATAGGTGACTCTTCAGATTTTGTGCTATGATGAGACCGGATGAGTCTGAAACGTTTGCTATTATTACCATCTTTTCAGTTACCATTAAAAGGTATCAACCACTGAGGGCTTCAGGTCTTTTAAACAATTTTTTTTCCCTCTACTGGCTAACACAGTACAAAGATATATATATCCCTGTATCAATAGAGCGCATTGACGTCATGCAGTTCCTACTGTCTTCCAGCAGGTGTCAGTGTTGCTCTCTGTTTGCTTTTGTGCTGCCTCTCTGCCCTCTGTGTACATTGTGCGGAGCAGAGATGACTGTATACGTTATGCTTGCTGGGATCAGTAGTTCTCCTGCATGTAGGGGCTGAGGACCCAGAGCGGTTAGGTGTACAGTGGTGGGGGAGGGGCGATGCAATCCACAGTAATGAGTTTATGGTCAAGATTAGCTGCAGATTTGATATAAGATCCACACATTTGTGTCTCGTTTGTTGGGGATTTTTCCCTTCACTGTAGAATGAGAAGAATTGATGGATCCTCTGCAGAGGATCAGTCTCCTGCAAATCAAAAATAAGCCACGTGTGCACGAGACTGCAGGAGCGTCAATCACAATAAACACTACAAAAATGAAATGTGTGCAGAGGATGTTTCTCCATTGCTTCATTGGGGGACACAGGAACCATGGGCCAGTCTGCTGCCACCTGCAGGCCGACACTAACAATACATGTGAGAGAATAAAGAACCTGACTCCTCAGCCCCAGGCTGCACCCAGCGTCCCGACACCCAGGAACTCAGCGGAGATCGGTGTCATTCAGAGGCAGACAAGGTCACAGACACACAGCTGTGCACCCAGGAACTCAGCGGAGATCACTGTTATTCGGAGGCAGACAAGGGCACAGACACCCAGCTGTGCACCCAGGAACTCAGCGGAGATCGGTGTCATTCAGAGGCAGACCAGGGCACAGACACCCAGCTGTGCACCCAGGAACTCAGCGGAGATCGGTGTCATTCGGAGGCAGACAAGGGCGCAGACACCCAGCTGTGCACCCAGGAACTCAGCAGAGATCGGTGTCATTCGGAGGCAGACAAGGGCGCAGACACCCAGCTGTGCACCCAGGAACTCAGCGGAGATCGGTGTCATTCGGAGGCAGACAAGGGCGCAGACACCTAGCTGTGCACCCAGGAACTCAGCGGAGATCGGTGTCATTCAGAGGCAGACAAGGTCACAAACACCCAGCTGTGCACCCAGGAACTCAGCGGAGATCACTGTTATTCGGAGGCAGACAAGGGCACAGACGCCCAGCTGTGCACCCAGGAACTCAGCGGAGATCGGTGTCATTCAGAGGCAGACAAGGGCGCAGACACCCAGCTGTGCACCCAGGAACTCAGCGGAGATCGGTGTCATTCGGAGGCAGACAAGGGCGAAGACACCCAGCTGTGCACCCAGGAACTCAGCAGAGATCGGTGTCATTCGGAGGCAGACAAGGGCACAGACACCCAGCTGTGCACCCAGGAACTCAGCGAGGTTCAGTGTCATTCGGAGGCAGACAAGGGCGCAGACACCCAGCTGTGCACCCAGGAACTCAGCGGAGATCGGTGTCATTCGGAGGCAGACAAGGGCACAGACACCCAGCTGTGCACCCAGGAACTCAGCGGAGAGCGGTGTCATTCGGAGGCAGACAAGGACGCAGACACCCAGCTGTGCACCCAGGAACTCAGCGAGGTTCAGTGTCATTCAGAGGCAGACAAGGGCACAGGCACCCAGCTGTGCACCCAGGAACTCAGCGGAGAGCGGTGTCATTCGGAGGCATACAAGGGCGCTGACACCCAGCTGTACACCCAAGAACTCAGCGGAGATCGGTGTCATTCGGAGGCAGACAAGGGCGCAGACACCCAGCTGTGCACCCAGGAATTCAGCGGAGATCGGTGTCATTCGGAGGCAGACAAGGGGCAGACACCCAGCTGTGCACCCAGGAACTCAGCGGAGAGCGGGGTCATTCGGAGGCATACAAGGGCGCTGACACCCAGCTGTACACCCAAGAACTCAGCGGAGATCGGTGTCATTCGGAGGCAGACAAGGGCGCAGACACCCAGCTGTGCACCCAGGAATTCAGCGGAGATCGGTGTCATTCGGAGGCAGACAAGGGCGCAGACACCCAGCTGTGCACCCAGGAACTCAGCGGAGATCGGTGTCATTCAGAGGCAGACAAGGGCACAGACACCCAGCTGTGCACCCAGGAACTCAGCGGAGAGCGGTGTCATTCGGAGGCATACAAGGGCGCTGACACCCAGCTGTACACCCAAGAACTCAGCGGAGATCGGTGTCATTCGGAGGCAGACAAGGGCGCAGACACCCAGCTGTGCACCCAGGAATTCAGCGGAGATCGGTGTCATTCGGAGGCAGACAAGGGCGCAGAGACCCAGCTGTACACCCAAGAACTCAGCGGAGATCGGTGTCATTCGGAGGCAGACAAGGGCGCAGAGACCCAGCTGTGCACCCAGGAACTCAGCGGAGATCGGTGTCATTCGGAGGCTGACAAGGGCACAGACACCCAGCTGTGCACCCAGGAAACTCAGCGGAGATCGGTGTCATTCGGAGGCAGACAAGGGCGCAGACACCCAGCTGTGCACCCAGGAACTCAGCGGAGATCGGTGTCATTCGGAGGCAGACAAGGGCGCAGAGCTGTCTTAGCTGTGATTAGGATCATTGACCCCAATTCATCAAAGCTTTAACCACATAAAGTGATACAATTTTCGTGCAGCTCAGATCCTTTTCTTGCCGGTTTCTCCCGGCTCCTTTTGATATTGTTGGATGGTGCACAGCATCGCAGGTCGTATAACTCATGATGGGCTGTGGCTGACATCTTTGATGTCCCTGACGCTCCACATTCGAGGAGAGACGCCTCCACCTGCCCTTAGCACGTCCTCTCATCATGACAGTTTTCTGGAGGAATCGGGGCCTTTGTCTTTTGGAGACCTCCCCGCAGTCCGGGTACCGGCTCCTGCTTTTGCCCTGCATGGTGATGGCTTCTTTCGGTTGATGCCTTTTAGTAGGGACATGTCCTCTCATTCTAGAGGCCGCAGGGTTTGCCTCGTTCAGCTGCTCTCTGTGCAGTGGGGCGGTACCAGTCTGTATTGCTGGCTGCGGTACCAGTCTGTATTGCTGGCTGTGGTACCAGTCTGTATTGCTGGCTGCGGTACCAGTCTGTATTGCTGGCTGCGGTACCAGTCTGTATTGCTGGCTGCGGTACCAGTCTGTATTGCTGGCTGCGGGTACCAGTCTGTATTGCTGGCTGCGGTACCAGTCTGTATTGCTGGCTGCGGTACCAGTCTGTATTGCTGGCTGCGGTACCAGTCTGTATTGCTGGCTGCGGTACCAGTCTGTATTGCTGGCTGCCGGTACCAGTCTGTATTGCTGGCTGCGGTACCAGTGTGTTGCGCTGGCTGCGGTACCAGTGTGTTGCGCTGGCTGCAGTACCAGTCTGTATTGCTGGCTGTGGTACCAGTCTGTATTGCTGGCTGCGGTACCAGTGTGTTGCGCTGGCTGCGGTACCAGTCTGTTGCGCTGGCTGCAGTACCAGTGTGTTGCGCTGGCTGTGGTACCAGTGTGTTGCGCTGGCTGCGCACCAGTCTGTTTGGCTGGCTGCGGTACCAGTGTGTTGCGCTGGCTGCGGTACCAGTGTGTTGCGCTGGCTGCGGTACCAGTGTGTTGCGCTGGCTGCGGTACCAGTGTGTTGCGCTGGCTGCGGTACCAGTCTGTTGCGCTGGCTGCGGGCACCAGTCCACGTGTTCAGATATCATACATTTCATACAGGCGCAGCAGCGGTCCGTTACCTTCACAGGACAGGAGTCGGGCAGTCACAGGTCAGATCGCCTCTAGCGCCACCATTGTTCTCTGGCTCCAATCTGTCAATGCGGGCGGTCTGACCAGGGCACGGCCCGCTACTCCAGTGTCCGTTATATCCCATTAGGTGGCTTCCCAGTCGTCCGTCCACGTCTTTGGAGAGCTCTTACCTCTTGGGTCTCGGGTTGCACATCTTAGCAGAAGGAACTACAAGCGGCGGCTACTCGGGCGATCACCTGAGGACGGCTGGTATTAGTTTTCTCACCCCAGAAGCAACTTTAGAGCGTCCCATGGTCCCTGCATCCCCCAATTAAGCAAACGAGAATTAACGATTTTAGTCACTCGCCGTACAGTCGGTCTCTCATTGGGGGCCACGGCCCTCTGTTGGGGGGTGATTTTTGGTTTTACTCCTCAGCCTTTTGCCCGTTATCTGGGTATCGGCCGCCGGGTGCAGCCGGTGGAGAAGAGTCGGCTTTTATCTCAGTATGATGTATTCTTACTGTCGGCCTCCAGGTGGCAGCAAATACCCCACGGCTCCTGCGTCCCCCAATGACGGGAACCACAAAGACTTATTCTGGGGAAGGGAAAGGCTTTTATCTCTGATGCCATCTAGTGACGTAGCCATCCTAAAAACCGATATGGACCCTTCACTGAGCCTTGTCACATGAAAGACAGATGTTTATAGTGAATACAAAAATCTTCCATATTCGGTCTGGAGTCTGAGTCGCGTGCAAAAATCCCGGCACCTCCGTCCTCAGCTGCTGCCACTGAGTTCTGTCACCAGGTTATTTCTCCCCCATCTGAGAGCAGCATCATGTAGAGAAAGGGACTCTGATTCCAGCGATGTGTCGCTTAGTGGACTGTCTGCTGTCTCCTCTGCTGCAGAGCTCATAAATATGCTGGACTACCTGCCGCACGCCAAGTAGTCCTGTAATGATAATCTACTGATGATTAATCAGTCATTTTATGAAAACCGCTAAGCAGCCCAGTAAGTGACACATCAGGGTCTCTGTCTCTGCATTATGCTGCACTCAGATTACATAGCAAAAACCTGGTGATAGATTCCCTTTAATGGTCGTCTGATGAAGAGTCTGCCGCTAAATGCCCAAATCATAAGGATCTGCTGCCTTCATCTCCTGTGTAATCACTGACTAATGACATCCAGAGGTGCTCGATAGAGACAAGTCCGGAGACGCTGCAGCCGCAAGAGACGAGTCCAGAGACGCTACAGCCACTGGCGACGAGTCCGGAGACGCTGCAGCCACTGGCGACGAGTCCGGAGACGCTGCAGCCACTGGAGACTAGTCCAGAGATGCTGCAGCCTCGGGAGGCTGAGTCCAGAGATGCTGCAGCCACTGGAGACGAGTCCAGAGATGCTGCAGCCACTGGAGACGAGTCCAGAGATGCTGCAGCCACTGGAGACGAGTCCAGAGACCGGAGACTCTGCAGCCTCGAGTGGCTGATGCCAGAGATGCTGCAGCCACTGGAGACGAGTCCAGAGACGCTGCAGCCAGAGAAGACGAGTCCGCAGACTCTGCCGAGCCGCGGGAGAATGTTCGGGCCATGCAAGCCGGTCACGGTGATTCCACAGGAGCTGCCGGCAGCAGATCCTGATGATTTGTACATTCCGCTGCAAAACTTTCTTCAGACGACCATTAATGACCCCAGTGATAGCGGCCGGGGCTGGAAGAGCTGGGATTTCTGTGCATGGTGCTCATACTCAAGACTGGATACGTCCTGTAATGTCCCCATCTGCTGATTCCCTCCGCCTCTCTCCTCCGTGTCCGGGGATTCCCTCCGCCTCTCTCCTCCATGTCCGGGGATTCCCTCCGCCTCTCTCCTCCGTGCCCGGGGATTCCCTCCGCCTCTCTCCTCCGTGCCCGGGGATTCCCTCCGCCTCTCTCCTCCGTGCCCGGGGATTCCCTCCGCCTCTCTCCTCCGTGCCCGGGGATTCCCTCCGCCTCTCTCCTCCGTGCCCGGGGATTCCCTCCGCCTCTCTCCTCCGTGCCCGGGGATTCCCCTCCGCCTCTCTCCTCCGTGCCCGGGGATTCCCCTCCGCCTCTCTCCTCCGTGCCCGGGGATTCCCTCCGCCTCTCTCCTCCGTGCCCGGGGATTCCCTCCGCCTCTCTCCTCCGTGCCCGGGGATTCCCTCCGCCTCTCTCCTCCGTGCCCGGGGATTCCCTCCGCCTCTCTCCTCCGTGCCCGGGGATTCCCTCCGCCTCTCTCCTCCGTGCCCGGGGATTCCCTCCGCCTCTCTCCTCCGTGCCCGGGGATTCCCTCCGCCCTCTCTCCTCCGTGCCCGGGGATTCCCTCCGCCTCTCTCCTCCGTGCCCGGGGATTCCCTCCGCCTCTCTCCTCCGTGCCCGGGGATTCCCTCCGCCTCTCTCCTCCGTGCCCGGGGATTCCCTCCGCCTCTCTCCTCCGTGCCCGGGGATTCCCTCCGCCTCTCTCCTCCGTCCCCGGGGATTCCCTCCGCCTCTCTCCTCCGTGCCCGGGGATTCCCTCCGCCTCTGTCCTCCGTATCCGGGGATTCCCTCCGCCTCTGTCCTCCGTGCCCGGGGATTCCCTCCGCCTCTGTCCTCAGTGTCTGGGGATTCCCTCCGCCTCTGTCCTCCGTGTCTAGGGATTCCCTCCGCCTCTGTCCTCCGTGCCCGGGGATTCCCTCCGCCTCTGTCCTCAGTGTCCGGGGATTCCCTCCGCCTCTGTCCTCCCGTGTCCGGGGATTCCCTCCGCCTCTCTCCTCCGTGCCCGGGGGATTCCCTCCGCCTCTGTCCTCAGTGTCCGGGGATTCCCTCCGCCTCTGTCCTCCGTGTCCGGGGATTCCCTCCGCCTCTGTCCTCCGTGTCCGGGGATTCCCTCCGCCTCTGTCCTCCCGTGTCCGGGGATTCCCTCCGCCTCTGTCCTCCCGTGTCCGGGGATTCCCTCCGCCTCTGTCCTCCCGTGTCCGGGGATTCCCTCCGCTCTGTCCTCCCGTGTCCGGGGATTCCCTCCGCCTCTGTCCTCCCGTGTCCGGGGATTCCCTCCGCCTCTGTCCTCCGTGTCCGGGGATTCCCTCCGCCTCTGTCCTCCGTGTCCGGGGATTCCCTCCGCCTCTCTCCTCCGTGCCCGGGGATTCCCTCCTCTCCTCCGCGTGTTGTCCGATCAGTGTTTGGGGGGGTGAATATTTCGGGGGGTTTCCTCCCTCTCGGTGGCCGCTCTGACATCAGCTTTGCTCCTCAGGGCCCTGAATAAGTGCAGTGCGGAGGTCTATAAGAAGGTGGGCATGCTGTACCCGGAGATGAGCGTGCACGAGCGATCCCTCGACTTCCTGATCGAGTTACTGCACAAGGATCAGCTGGACGAGACGGTGAACGTGGAGCCGCTCACCAAGGCCATCAAGTATTACCAGGTAGAGGGCAATGCCAGGGTGGGGGGTACTTATATAATACAGAGGACTGAGTACTAATGACTGACACCTGCAGCAGCTCGTCTC
>NW_027443761.1:0-35759 GCF_048569485.1 Anomaloglossus baeobatrachus | reverse complement strand
TGGATTTGGAGCATGGAGACGATTATCTCGGGATTGCAAGATAACCAAACAAAACTTTTAGTGGATTTCTACTTATTTTATTAAATATCATCTCCACCAAACAGGACAAGCTTGCATCTGTTATAGTTTTGGAGAAAAATGTGTTCATTTCATGTATGCGCGAATGCCTTAAAAATGGCTTTAAAATGGATTTGGAGCATGGAGACGATTATCTCGGGATTGCAAGATAACCAAACAAAACTTTTAGTGGATTTCTACTTATTTTATTAAATATCATCTCCACCAAACAGGACAAGCTTGCATCTGTTATAGTTTTGGAGAAAAATGTGTTCATTTCATGTATGCGCGAAATGCCTTAAAAAATGGCTTTAAATGGATTTGGAGCATGGAGACGATTATCTCGGGATTGCAATATAACCAAACAAAACTTTTAGTGGATTTCTACTTATTTTATTAAATATCATCTCCACCAAACAGGACAAGCTTGCATCTGTTATAGTTTTGGAGAAAAATGTGTTCATTTCATGTATGCGCGAAATGCCTTAAAAATGGCTTTAAAATGGATTTGGAGCATGGAGACGATTATCTCGGGATTGCAAGATAACCAAACAAAACTTTTGTGGATTTCTACTTATTTTATTAAATATCATCTCACCAAACAGGACAAGCTTGCATCTGTTATAGTTTTGGAGAAAAATGTGTTCATTTCATGTATGCGCGAAATGCCTTAAAAATGGCTTTAAAATGGATTTGGAGCATGGAGACGATTATCTCGGGATTGCAAGATAACCAAACAAAACTTTTAGTGGATTTCTACTTATTTTATTAAATATCATCTCCACCAAACAGGACAAGCTTGCATCTGTTATAGTTTTGGAGAAAAATGTGTTCATTTCATGTATGCGCGAAATGCCTTAAAAATGGCTTTAAAATGGATTTGGAGCATGGAGACGATTATCTCGGGATTGCAAGATAACCAAACAAAACTTTTAGTGGATTTCTACTTATTTTATTAAATATCATCTCCACCAAACAGGACAAGCTTGCATCTGTTATAGTTTTGGAGAAAAATGTGTTCATTTCATGTATGCGCGAAATGCCTTAAAAATGGCTTTAAAATGGATTTGGAGCATGGAGACGATTATCTCGGGATTGCAAGATAACCAAACAAAACTTTTAGTGGATTTCTACTTATTTTATTAAATATCATCTCCACCAAACAGGACAAGCTTGCATCTGTTATAGTTTTGGAGAAAAATGTGTTCATTTCATGTGCGAAATGCCTTAAAAATGGCTTTAAAATGGATTTGGAGCATGGAGACGATTATCTCGGGATTGCAATATAACCAAACAAAACTTTTAGTGGATTTCTACTTATTTTATTAAATATCATCTCCACCAAACAGGACAAGCTTGCATCTGTTATAGTTTTGGAGAAAAATGTGTTCATTTCATGTATGCGCGAAATGCCTTAAAAATGGCTTTAAAATGGATTTGGAGCATGGAGACGATTATCTCGGGATTGCAAGATAACCAAACAAAACTTTTAGTGGATTTCTACTTATTTTATTAAATATCATCTCCACCAAACAGGACAAGCTTGCATCTGTTATAGTTTTGGAGAAAAATGTGTTCATTTCATGTATGCGCGAAATGCCTTAAAAATGGCTTTAAAATGGATTTGGAGCATGGAGACGATTATCTCGGGATTGCAAGATAACCAAACAAAACTTTTAGTGGATTTCTACTTATTTTATTAAATATCATCTCCACCAAACAGGACAAGCTTGCATCTGTTATAGTTTTGGAGAAAAATGTGTTCATTTCATGTATGCGCGAAATGCCTTAAAAATGGCTTTAAAATGGATTTGGAGCATGGAGACGATTATCTCGGGATTGCAAGATAACCAAACAAAACTTTTAGTGGATTTCTACTTATTTTATTAAATATCATCTCCACCAAACAGGACAAGCTTGCATCTGTTATAGTTTTGGAGAAAAATGTGTTCATTTCATGTATGCGCGAAATGCCTTAAAAATGGCTTTAAAATGGATTTGGAGCATGGAGACGATTATCTCGGGATTGCAAGATAACCAAACAAAACTTTTAGTGGATTTCTACTTATTTTATTAAATATCATCTCCACCAAACAGGACAAGCTTGCATCTGTTATAGTTTTGGAGAAAAATGTGTTCATTTCATGTATGCGCGAAATGCCTTAAAAATGGCTTTAAAATGGATTTGGAGCATGGAGACGATTATCTCGGGATTGCAAGATAACCAAACAAAACTTTTAGTGGATTTCTACTTATTTTATTAAATATCATCTCCACCAAACAGGACAAGCTTGCATCTGTTATAGTTTTGGAGAAAAATGTGTTCATTTCATGTATGCGCGAAATGCCTTAAAAATGGCTTTAAAATGGATTTGGAGCATGGAGACGATTATCTCGGGATTGCAAGATAACCAAACAAAACTTTTAGTGGATTTCTACTTATTTTATTAAATATCATCTCCACCAAACAGGACAAGCTTGCATCTGTTATAGTTTTGGAGAAAAATGTGTTCATTTCATGTATGCGCGAAATGCCTTAAAAATGGCTTTAAAATGGATTTGGAGCATGGAGACGATTATCTCGGGATTGCAAGATAACCAAACAAAACTTTTAGTGGATTTCTACTTATTTTATTAAATATCATCTCCACCAAACAGGACAAGCTTGCATCTGTTATAGTTTTGGAGAAAAATGTGTTCATTTCATGTATGCGCGAAATGCCTTAAAAATGGCTTTAAAATGGATTTGGAGCATGGAGACGATTATCTCGGGATTGCAAGATAACCAAACAAAACTTTTAGTGGATTTCTACTTATTTTATTAAATATCATCTCCACCAAACAGGACAAGCTTGCATCTGTTATAGTTTTGGAGAAAAATGTGTTCATTTCATGTATGCGCGAAATGCCTTAAAAATGGCTTTAAAATGGATTTGGAGCATGGAGACGATTATCTCGGGATTGCAAGATAACCAAACAAAACTTTTAGTGGATTTCTACTTATTTTATTAAATATCATCTCCACCAAACAGGACAAGCTTGCATCTGTTATAGTTTTGGAGAAAAATGTGTTCATTTCATGTATGCGCGAAATGCCTTAAAAATGGCTTTAAAATGGATTTGGAGCATGGAGACGATTATCTCGGGATTGCAAGATAACCAAACAAAACTTTTAGTGGATTTCTACTTATTTTATTAAATATCATCTCCACCAAACAGGACAAGCTTGCATCTGTTATAGTTTTGGAGAAAAATGTGTTCATTTCATGTATGCGCGAAATGCCTTAAAAATGGCTTTAAAATGGATTTGGAGCATGGAGACGATTATCTCGGGATTGCAAGATAACCAAACAAAACTTTTAGTGGATTTCTACTTATTTTATTAAATATCATCTCCACCAAACAGGACAAGCTTGCATCTGTTATAGTTTTGGAGAAAAATGTGTTCATTTCATGTATGCGCGAAATGCCTTAAAAATGGCTTTAAAATGGATTTGGAGCATGGAGACGATTATCTCGGGATTGCAAGATAACCAAACAAAACTTTTAGTGGATTTCTACTTATTTTATTAAATATCATCTCCACCAAACAGGACAAGCTTGCATCTGTTATAGTTTTGGAGAAAAATGTGTTCATTTCATGTATGCGCGAAATGCCTTAAAAATGGCTTTAAAATGGATTTGGAGCATGGAGACGATTATCTCGGGATTGCAAGATAACCAAACAAAACTTTTAGTGGATTTCTACTTATTTTATTAAATATCATCTCCACCAAACAGGACAAGCTTGCATCTGTTATAGTTTTGGAGAAAAATGTGTTCATTTCATGTATGCGCGAAATGCCTTAAAAATGGCTTTAAAATGGATTTGGAGCATGGAGACGATTATCTCGGGATTGCAAGATAACCAAACAAAACTTTTAGTGGATTTCTACTTATTTTATTAAATATCATCTCCACCAAACAGGACAAGCTTGCATCTGTTATAGTTTTGGAGAAAAATGTGTTCATTTCATGTATGCGCGAAATGCCTTAAAAATGGCTTTAAAATGGATTTGGAGCATGGAGACGATTATCTCGGGATTGCAAGATAACCAAACAAAACTTTTAGTGGATTTCTACTTATTTTATTAAATATCATCTCCACCAAACAGGACAAGCTTGCATCTGTTATAGTTTTGGAGAAAAATGTGTTCATTTCATGTATGCGCGAAATGCCTTAAAAATGGCTTTAAAATGGATTTGGAGCATGGAGACGATTATCTCGGGATTGCAAGATAACCAAACAAAACTTTTAGTGGATTTCTACTTATTTTATTAAATATCATCTCCACCAAACAGGACAAGCTTGCATCTGTTATAGTTTTGGAGAAAAATGTGTTCATTTCATGTATGCGCGAAATGCCTTAAAAATGGCTTTAAAATGGATTTGGAGCATGGAGACGATTATCTCGGGATTGCAAGATAACCAAACAAAACTTTTAGTGGATTTCTACTTATTTTATTAAATATCATCTCCACCAAACAGGACAAGCTTGCATCTGTTATAGTTTTGGAGAAAAATGTGTTCATTTCATGTATGCGCGAAATGCCTTAAAAATGGCTTTAAAATGGATTTGGAGCATGGAGACGATTATCTCGGGATTGCAAGATAACCAAACAAAACTTTTAGTGGATTTCTACTTATTTTATTAAATATCATCTCCACCAAACAGGACAAGCTTGCATCTGTTATAGTTTTGGAGAAAAATGTGTTCATTTCATGTATGCGCGAAATGCCTTAAAAATGGCTTTAAAATGGATTTGGAGCATGGAGACGATTATCTCGGGATTGCAAGATAACCAAACAAAACTTTTAGTGGATTTCTACTTATTTTATTAAATATCATCTCCACCAAACAGGACAAGCTTGCATCTGTTATAGTTTTGGAGAAAAATGTGTTCATTTCATGTATGCGCGAAATGCCTTAAAAATGGCTTTAAAATGGATTTGGAGCATGGAGACGATTATCTCGGGATTGCAAGATAACCAAACAAAACTTTTAGTGGATTTCTACTTATTTTATTAAATATCATCTCCACCAAACAGGACAAGCTTGCATCTGTTATAGTTTTGGAGAAAAATGTGTTCATTTCATGTATGCGCGAAATGCCTTAAAAATGGCTTTAAAATGGATTTGGAGCATGGAGACGATTATCTCGGGATTGCAAGATAACCAAACAAAACTTTTAGTGGATTTCTACTTATTTTATTAAATATCATCTCCACCAAACAGGACAAGCTTGCATCTGTTATAGTTTTGGAGAAAAATGTGTTCATTTCATGTATGCGCGAAATGCCTTAAAAATGGCTTTAAAATGGATTTGGAGCATGGAGACGATTATCTCGGGATTGCAAGATAACCAAACAAAACTTTTAGTGGATTTCTACTTATTTTATTAAATATCATCTCCACCAAACAGGACAAGCTTGCATCTGTTATAGTTTTGGAGAAAAATGTGTTCATTTCATGTATGCGCGAAATGCCTTAAAAATGGCTTTAAAATGGATTTGGAGCATGGAGACGATTATCTCGGGATTGCAAGATAACCAAACAAAACTTTTAGTGGATTTCTACTTATTTTATTAAATATCATCTCCACCAAACAGGACAAGCTTGCATCTGTTATAGTTTTGGAGAAAAATGTGTTCATTTCATGTATGCGCGAAATGCCTTAAAAATGGCTTTAAAATGGATTTGGAGCATGGAGACGATTATCTCGGGATTGCAAGATAACCAAACAAAACTTTTAGTGGATTTCTACTTATTTTATTAAATATCATCTCCACCAAACAGGACAAGCTTGCATCTGTTATAGTTTTGGAGAAAAATGTGTTCATTTCATGTATGCGCGAAATGCCTTAAAAATGGCTTTAAAATGGATTTGGAGCATGGAGACGATTATCTCGGGATTGCAAGATAACCAAACAAAACTTTTAGTGGATTTCTACTTATTTTATTAAATATCATCTCCACCAAACAGGACAAGCTTGCATCTGTTATAGTTTTGGAGAAAAATGTGTTCATTTCATGTATGCGCGAAATGCCTTAAAAATGGCTTTAAAATGGATTTGGAGCATGGAGACGATTATCTCGGGATTGCAAGATAACCAAACAAAACTTTTAGTGGATTTCTACTTATTTTATTAAATATCATCTCCACCAAACAGGACAAGCTTGCATCTGTTATAGTTTTGGAGAAAAATGTGTTCATTTCATGTATGCGCGAAATGCCTTAAAAATGGCTTTAAAATGGATTTGGAGCATGGAGACGATTATCTCGGGATTGCAAGATAACCAAACAAAACTTTTAGTGGATTTCTACTTATTTTATTAAATATCATCTCCACCAAACAGGACAAGCTTGCATCTGTTATAGTTTTGGAGAAAAATGTGTTCATTTCATGTATGCGCGAAATGCCTTAAAAATGGCTTTAAAATGGATTTGGAGCATGGAGACGATTATCTCGGGATTGCAAGATAACCAAACAAAACTTTTAGTGGATTTCTACTTATTTTATTAAATATCATCTCCACCAAACAGGACAAGCTTGCATCTGTTATAGTTTTGGAGAAAAATGTGTTCATTTCATGTATGCGCGAAATGCCTTAAAAATGGCTTTAAAATGGATTTGGAGCATGGAGACGATTATCTCGGGATTGCAAGATAACCAAACAAAACTTTTAGTGGATTTCTACTTATTTTATTAAATATCATCTCCACCAAACAGGACAAGCTTGCATCTGTTATAGTTTTGGAGAAAAATGTGTTCATTTCATGTATGCGCGAAATGCCTTAAAAATGGCTTTAAAATGGATTTGGAGCATGGAGACGATTATCTCGGGATTGCAAGATAACCAAACAAAACTTTTAGTGGATTTCTACTTATTTTATTAAATATCATCTCCACCAAACAGGACAAGCTTGCATCTGTTATAGTTTTGGAGAAAAATGTGTTCATTTCATGTATGCGCGAAATGCCTTAAAAATGGCTTTAAAATGGATTTGGAGCATGGAGACGATTATCTCGGGATTGCAAGATAACCAAACAAAACTTTTAGTGGATTTCTACTTATTTTATTAAATATCATCTCCACCAAACAGGACAAGCTTGCATCTGTTATAGTTTTGGAGAAAAATGTGTTCATTTCATGTATGCGCGAAATGCCTTAAAAATGGCTTTAAAATGGATTTGGAGCATGGAGACGATTATCTCGGGATTGCAAGATAACCAAACAAAACTTTTAGTGGATTTCTACTTATTTTATTAAATATCATCTCCACCAAACAGGACAAGCTTGCATCTGTTATAGTTTTGGAGAAAAATGTGTTCATTTCATGTATGCGCGAAATGCCTTAAAAATGGCTTTAAAATGGATTTGGAGCATGGAGACGATTATCTCGGGATTGCAAGATAACCAAACAAAACTTTTAGTGGATTTCTACTTATTTTATTAAATATCATCTCCACCAAACAGGACAAGCTTGCATCTGTTATAGTTTTGGAGAAAAATGTGTTCATTTCATGTATGCGCGAAATGCCTTAAAAATGGCTTTAAAATGGATTTGGAGCATGGAGACGATTATCTCGGGATTGCAAGATAACCAAACAAAACTTTTAGTGGATTTCTACTTATTTTATTAAATATCATCTCCACCAAACAGGACAAGCTTGCATCTGTTATAGTTTTGGAGAAAAATGTGTTCATTTCATGTATGCGCGAAATGCCTTAAAAATGGCTTTAAAATGGATTTGGAGCATGGAGACGATTATCTCGGGATTGCAAGATAACCAAACAAAACTTTTAGTGGATTTCTACTTATTTTATTAAATATCATCTCCACCAAACAGGACAAGCTTGCATCTGTTATAGTTTTGGAGAAAAATGTGTTCATTTCATGTATGCGCGAAATGCCTTAAAAATGGCTTTAAAATGGATTTGGAGCATGGAGACGATTATCTCGGGATTGCAAGATAACCAAACAAAACTTTTAGTGGATTTCTACTTATTTTATTAAATATCATCTCCACCAAACAGGACAAGCTTGCATCTGTTATAGTTTTGGAGAAAAATGTGTTCATTTCATGTATGCGCGAAATGCCTTAAAAATGGCTTTAAAATGGATTTGGAGCATGGAGACGATTATCTCGGGATTGCAAGATAACCAAACAAAACTTTTAGTGGATTTCTACTTATTTTATTAAATATCATCTCCACCAAACAGGACAAGCTTGCATCTGTTATAGTTTTGGAGAAAAATGTGTTCATTTCATGTATGCGCGAAATGCCTTAAAAATGGCTTTAAAATGGATTTGGAGCATGGAGACGATTATCTCGGGATTGCAAGATAACCAAACAAAACTTTTAGTGGATTTCTACTTATTTTATTAAATATCATCTCCACCAAACAGGACAAGCTTGCATCTGTTATAGTTTTGGAGAAAAATGTGTTCATTTCATGTATGCGCGAAATGCCTTAAAAATGGCTTTAAAATGGATTTGGAGCATGGAGACGATTATCTCGGGATTGCAAGATAACCAAACAAAACTTTTAGTGGATTTCTACTTATTTTATTAAATATCATCTCCACCAAACAGGACAAGCTTGCATCTGTTATAGTTTTGGAGAAAAATGTGTTCATTTCATGTATGCGCGAAATGCCTTAAAAATGGCTTTAAAATGGATTTGGAGCATGGAGACGATTATCTCGGGGGATTGCAAGATAACCAAACAAAACTTTTAGTGGATTTCTACTTATTTTATTAAATATCATCTCCACCAAACAGGACAAGCTTGCATCTGTTATAGTTTTGGAGAAAAATGTGTTCATTTCATGTATGCGCGAAATGCCTTAAAAATGGCTTTAAAATGGATTTGGAGCATGGAGACGATTATCTCGGGATTGCAAGATAACCAAACAAAACTTTTAGTGGATTTCTACTTATTTTATTAAATATCATCTCCACCAAACAGGACAAGCTTGCATCTGTTATAGTTTTGGAGAAAAATGTGTTCATTTCATGTATGCGCGAAATGCCTTAAAAATGGCTTTAAAATGGATTTGGAGCATGGAGACGATTATCTCGGGATTGCAAGATAACCAAACAAAACTTTTAGTGGATTTCTACTTATTTTATTAAATATCATCTCCACCAAACAGGACAAGCTTGCATCTGTTATAGTTTTGGAGAAAAATGTGTTCATTTCATGTATGCGCGAAATGCCTTAAAAATGGCTTTAAAATGGATTTGGAGCATGGAGACGATTATCTCGGGATTGCAAGATAACCAAACAAAACTTTTAGTGGATTTCTACTTATTTTATTAAATATCATCTCCACCAAACAGGACAAGCTTGCATCTGTTATAGTTTTGGAGAAAAATGTGTTCATTTCATGTATGCGCGAAATGCCTTAAAAATGGCTTTAAAATGGATTTGGAGCATGGAGACGATTATCTCGGGATTGCAAGATAACCAAACAAAACTTTTAGTGGATTTCTACTTATTTTATTAAATATCATCTCCACCAAACAGGACAAGCTTGCATCTGTTATAGTTTTGGAGAAAAATGTGTTCATTTCATGTATGCGCGAAATGCCTTAAAAATGGCTTTAAAATGGATTTGGAGCATGGAGACGATTATCTCGGGATTGCAAGATAACCAAACAAAACTTTTAGTGGATTTCTACTTATTTTATTAAATATCATCTCCACCAAACAGGACAAGCTTGCATCTGTTATAGTTTTGGAGAAAAATGTGTTCATTTCATGTATGCGCGAAATGCCTTAAAAATGGCTTTAAAATGGATTTGGAGCATGGAGACGATTATCTCGGGATTGCAAGATAACCAAACAAAACTTTTAGTGGATTTCTACTTATTTTATTAAATATCATCTCCACCAAACAGGACAAGCTTGCATCTGTTATAGTTTTGGAGAAAAATGTGTTCATTTCATGTATGCGCGAAATGCCTTAAAAATGGCTTTAAAATGGATTTGGAGCATGGAGACGATTATCTCGGGATTGCAAGATAACCAAACAAAACTTTTAGTGGATTTCTACTTATTTTATTAAATATCATCTCCACCAAACAGGACAAGCTTGCATCTGTTATAGTTTTGGAGAAAAATGTGTTCATTTCATGTATGCGCGAAATGCCTTAAAAATGGCTTTAAAATGGATTTGGAGCATGGAGACGATTATCTCGGGATTGCAAGATAACCAAACAAAACTTTTAGTGGATTTCTACTTATTTTATTAAATATCATCTCCACCAAACAGGACAAGCTTGCATCTGTTATAGTTTTGGAGAAAAATGTGTTCATTTCATGTATGCGCGAAATGCCTTAAAAATGGCTTTAAAATGGATTTGGAGCATGGAGACGATTATCTCGGGATTGCAAGATAACCAAACAAAACTTTTAGTGGATTTCTACTTATTTTATTAAATATCATCTCCACCAAACAGGACAAGCTTGCATCTGTTATAGTTTTGGAGAAAAATGTGTTCATTTCATGTATGCGCGAAATGCCTTAAAAATGGCTTTAAAATGGATTTGGAGCATGGAGACGATTATCTCGGGATTGCAAGATAACCAAACAAAACTTTTAGTGGATTTCTACTTATTTTATTAAATATCATCTCCACCAAACAGGACAAGCTTGCATCTGTTATAGTTTTGGAGAAAAATGTGTTCATTTCATGTATGCGCGAAATGCCTTAAAAATGGCTTTAAAATGGATTTGGAGCATGGAGACGATTATCTCGGGATTGCAAGATAACCAAACAAAACTTTTAGTGGATTTCTACTTATTTTATTAAATATCATCTCCACCAAACAGGACAAGCTTGCATCTGTTATAGTTTTGGAGAAAAATGTGTTCATTTCATGTATGCGCGAAATGCCTTAAAAATGGCTTTAAAATGGATTTGGAGCATGGAGACGATTATCTCGGGATTGCAAGATAACCAAACAAAACTTTTAGTGGATTTCTACTTATTTTATTAAATATCATCTCCACCAAACAGGACAAGCTTGCATCTGTTATAGTTTTGGAGAAAAATGTGTTCATTTCATGTATGCGCGAAATGCCTTAAAAATGGCTTTAAAATGGATTTGGAGCATGGAGACGATTATCTCGGGATTGCAAGATAACCAAACAAAACTTTTAGTGGATTTCTACTTATTTTATTAAATATCATCTCCACCAAACAGGACAAGCTTGCATCTGTTATAGTTTTGGAGAAAAATGTGTTCATTTCATGTATGCGCGAAATGCCTTAAAAATGGCTTTAAAATGGATTTGGAGCATGGAGACGATTATCTCGGGATTGCAAGATAACCAAACAAAACTTTTAGTGGATTTCTACTTATTTTATTAAATATCATCTCCACCAAACAGGACAAGCTTGCATCTGTTATAGTTTTGGAGAAAAATGTGTTCATTTCATGTATGCGCGAAATGCCTTAAAAATGGCTTTAAAATGGATTTGGAGCATGGAGACGATTATCTCGGGATTGCAAGATAACCAAACAAAACTTTTAGTGGATTTCTACTTATTTTATTAAATATCATCTCCACCAAACAGGACAAGCTTGCATCTGTTATAGTTTTGGAGAAAAATGTGTTCATTTCATGTATGCGCGAAATGCCTTAAAAATGGCTTTAAAATGGATTTGGAGCATGGAGACGATTATCTCGGGATTGCAAGATAACCAAACAAAACTTTTAGTGGATTTCTACTTATTTTATTAAATATCATCTCCACCAAACAGGACAAGCTTGCATCTGTTATAGTTTTGGAGAAAAATGTGTTCATTTCATGTATGCGCGAAATGCCTTAAAAATGGCTTTAAAATGGATTTGGAGCATGGAGACGATTATCTCGGGATTGCAAGATAACCAAACAAAACTTTTAGTGGATTTCTACTTATTTTATTAAATATCATCTCCACCAAACAGGACAAGCTTGCATCTGTTATAGTTTTGGAGAAAAATGTGTTCATTTCATGTATGCGCGAAATGCCTTAAAAATGGCTTTAAAATGGATTTGGAGCATGGAGACGATTATCTCGGGATTGCAAGATAACCAAACAAAACTTTTAGTGGATTTCTACTTATTTTATTAAATATCATCTCCACCAAACAGGACAAGCTTGCATCTGTTATAGTTTTGGAGAAAAATGTGTTCATTTCATGTATGCGCGAAATGCCTTAAAAATGGCTTTAAAATGGATTTGGAGCATGGAGACGATTATCTCGGGATTGCAAGATAACCAAACAAAACTTTTAGTGGATTTCTACTTATTTTATTAAATATCATCTCCACCAAACAGGACAAGCTTGCATCTGTTATAGTTTTGGAGAAAAATGTGTTCATTTCATGTATGCGCGAAATGCCTTAAAAATGGCTTTAAAATGGATTTGGAGCATGGAGACGATTATCTCGGGATTGCAAGATAACCAAACAAAACTTTTAGTGGATTTCTACTTATTTTATTAAATATCATCTCCACCAAACAGGACAAGCTTGCATCTGTTATAGTTTTGGAGAAAAATGTGTTCATTTCATGTATGCGCGAAATGCCTTAAAAATGGCTTTAAAATGGATTTGGAGCATGGAGACGATTATCTCGGGATTGCAAGATAACCAAACAAAACTTTTAGTGGATTTCTACTTATTTTATTAAATATCATCTCCACCAAACAGGACAAGCTTGCATCTGTTATAGTTTTGGAGAAAAATGTGTTCATTTCATGTATGCGCGAAATGCCTTAAAAATGGCTTTAAAATGGATTTGGAGCATGGAGACGATTATCTCGGGATTGCAAGATAACCAAACAAAACTTTTAGTGGATTTCTACTTATTTTATTAAATATCATCTCCACCAAACAGGACAAGCTTGCATCTGTTATAGTTTTGGAGAAAAATGTGTTCATTTCATGTATGCGCGAAATGCCTTAAAAATGGCTTTAAAATGGATTTGGAGCATGGAGACGATTATCTCGGGATTGCAAGATAACCAAACAAAACTTTTAGTGGATTTCTACTTATTTTATTAAATATCATCTCCACCAAACAGGACAAGCTTGCATCTGTTATAGTTTTGGAGAAAAATGTGTTCATTTCATGTATGCGCGAAATGCCTTAAAAATGGCTTTAAAATGGATTTGGAGCATGGAGACGATTATCTCGGGATTGCAAGATAACCAAACAAAACTTTTAGTGGATTTCTACTTATTTTATTAAATATCATCTCCACCAAACAGGACAAGCTTGCATCTGTTATAGTTTTGGAGAAAAATGTGTTCATTTCATGTATGCGCGAAATGCCTTAAAAATGGCTTTAAAATGGATTTGGAGCATGGAGACGATTATCTCGGGATTGCAAGATAACCAAACAAAACTTTTAGTGGATTTCTACTTATTTTATTAAATATCATCTCCACCAAACAGGACAAGCTTGCATCTGTTATAGTTTTGGAGAAAAATGTGTTCATTTCATGTATGCGCGAAATGCCTTAAAAATGGCTTTAAAATGGATTTGGAGCATGGAGACGATTATCTCGGGATTGCAAGATAACCAAACAAAACTTTTAGTGGATTTCTACTTATTTTATTAAATATCATCTCCACCAAACAGGACAAGCTTGCATCTGTTATAGTTTTGGAGAAAAATGTGTTCATTTCATGTATGCGCGAAATGCCTTAAAAATGGCTTTAAAATGGATTTGGAGCATGGAGACGATTATCTCGGGATTGCAAGATAACCAAACAAAACTTTTAGTGGATTTCTACTTATTTTATTAAATATCATCTCCACCAAACAGGACAAGCTTGCATCTGTTATAGTTTTGGAGAAAAATGTGTTCATTTCATGTATGCGCGAAATGCCTTAAAAATGGCTTTAAAATGGATTTGGAGCATGGAGACGATTATCTCGGGATTGCAAGATAACCAAACAAAACTTTTAGTGGATTTCTACTTATTTTATTAAATATCATCTCCACCAAACAGGACAAGCTTGCATCTGTTATAGTTTTGGAGAAAAATGTGTTCATTTCATGTATGCGCGAAATGCCTTAAAAATGGCTTTAAAATGGATTTGGAGCATGGAGACGATTATCTCGGGATTGCAAGATAACCAAACAAAACTTTTAGTGGATTTCTACTTATTTTATTAAATATCATCTCCACCAAACAGGACAAGCTTGCATCTGTTATAGTTTTGGAGAAAAATGTGTTCATTTCATGTATGCGCGAAATGCCTTAAAAATGGCTTTAAAATGGATTTGGAGCATGGAGACGATTATCTCGGGATTGCAAGATAACCAAACAAAACTTTTAGTGGATTTCTACTTATTTTATTAAATATCATCTCCACCAAACAGGACAAGCTTGCATCTGTTATAGTTTTGGAGAAAAATGTGTTCATTTCATGTATGCGCGAAATGCCTTAAAAATGGCTTTAAAATGGATTTGGAGCATGGAGACGATTATCTCGGGATTGCAAGATAACCAAACAAAACTTTTAGTGGATTTCTACTTATTTTATTAAATATCATCTCCACCAAACAGGACAAGCTTGCATCTGTTATAGTTTTGGAGAAAAATGTGTTCATTTCATGTATGCGCGAAATGCCTTAAAAATGGCTTTAAAATGGATTTGGAGCATGGAGACGATTATCTCGGGATTGCAAGATAACCAAACAAAACTTTTAGTGGATTTCTACTTATTTTATTAAATATCATCTCCACCAAACAGGACAAGCTTGCATCTGTTATAGTTTTGGAGAAAAATGTGTTCATTTCATGTATGCGCGAAATGCCTTAAAAATGGCTTTAAAATGGATTTGGAGCATGGAGACGATTATCTCGGGATTGCAAGATAACCAAACAAAACTTTTAGTGGATTTCTACTTATTTTATTAAATATCATCTCCACCAAACAGGACAAGCTTGCATCTGTTATAGTTTTGGAGAAAAATGTGTTCATTTCATGTATGCGCGAAATGCCTTAAAAATGGCTTTAAAATGGATTTGGAGCATGGAGACGATTATCTCGGGATTGCAAGATAACCAAACAAAACTTTTAGTGGATTTCTACTTATTTTATTAAATATCATCTCCACCAAACAGGACAAGCTTGCATCTGTTATAGTTTTGGAGAAAAATGTGTTCATTTCATGTATGCGCGAAATGCCTTAAAAATGGCTTTAAAATGGATTTGGAGCATGGAGACGATTATCTCGGGATTGCAAGATAACCAAACAAAACTTTTAGTGGATTTCTACTTATTTTATTAAATATCATCTCCACCAAACAGGACAAGCTTGCATCTGTTATAGTTTTGGAGAAAAATGTGTTCATTTCATGTATGCGCGAAATGCCTTAAAAATGGCTTTAAAATGGATTTGGAGCATGGAGACGATTATCTCGGGATTGCAAGATAACCAAACAAAACTTTTAGTGGATTTCTACTTATTTTATTAAATATCATCTCCACCAAACAGGACAAGCTTGCATCTGTTATAGTTTTGGAGAAAAATGTGTTCATTTCATGTATGCGCGAAATGCCTTAAAAATGGCTTTAAAATGGATTTGGAGCATGGAGACGATTATCTCGGGATTGCAAGATAACCAAACAAAACTTTTAGTGGATTTCTACTTATTTTATTAAATATCATCTCCACCAAACAGGACAAGCTTGCATCTGTTATAGTTTTGGAGAAAAATGTGTTCATTTCATGTATGCGCGAAATGCCTTAAAAATGGCTTTAAAATGGATTTGGAGCATGGAGACGATTATCTCGGGATTGCAAGATAACCAAACAAAACTTTTAGTGGATTTCTACTTATTTTATTAAATATCATCTCCACCAAACAGGACAAGCTTGCATCTGTTATAGTTTTGGAGAAAAATGTGTTCATTTCATGTATGCGCGAAATGCCTTAAAAATGGCTTTAAAATGGATTTGGAGCATGGAGACGATTATCTCGGGATTGCAAGATAACCAAACAAAACTTTTAGTGGATTTCTACTTATTTTATTAAATATCATCTCCACCAAACAGGACAAGCTTGCATCTGTTATAGTTTTGGAGAAAAATGTGTTCATTTCATGTATGCGCGAAATGCCTTAAAAATGGCTTTAAAATGGATTTGGAGCATGGAGACGATTATCTCGGGATTGCAAGATAACCAAACAAAACTTTTAGTGGATTTCTACTTATTTTATTAAATATCATCTCCACCAAACAGGACAAGCTTGCATCTGTTATAGTTTTGGAGAAAAATGTGTTCATTTCATGTATGCGCGAAATGCCTTAAAAATGGCTTTAAAATGGATTTGGAGCATGGAGACGATTATCTCGGGATTGCAAGATAACCAAACAAAACTTTTAGTGGATTTCTACTTATTTTATTAAATATCATCTCCACCAAACAGGACAAGCTTGCATCTGTTATAGTTTTGGAGAAAAATGTGTTCATTTCATGTATGCGCGAAATGCCTTAAAAATGGCTTTAAAATGGATTTGGAGCATGGAGACGATTATCTCGGGATTGCAAGATAACCAAACAAAACTTTTAGTGGATTTCTACTTATTTTATTAAATATCATCTCCACCAAACAGGACAAGCTTGCATCTGTTATAGTTTTGGAGAAAAATGTGTTCATTTCATGTATGCGCGAAATGCCTTAAAAATGGCTTTAAAATGGATTTGGAGCATGGAGACGATTATCTCGGGATTGCAAGATAACCAAACAAAACTTTTAGTGGATTTCTACTTATTTTATTAAATATCATCTCCACCAAACAGGACAAGCTTGCATCTGTTATAGTTTTGGAGAAAAATGTGTTCATTTCATGTATGCGCGAAATGCCTTAAAAATGGCTTTAAAATGGATTTGGAGCATGGAGACGATTATCTCGGGATTGCAATATAACCAAACAAAACTTTTAGTGGATTTCTACTTATTTTATTAAATATCATCTCCACCAAACAGGACAAGCTTGCATCTGTTATAGTTTTGGAGAAAAATGTGTTCATTTCATGTATGCGCGAAATGCCTTAAAAATGGCTTTAAAATGGATTTGGAGCATGGAGACGATTATCTCGGGATTGCAATATAAGCAAACAAAACTTTTAGTGGATTTCTACTTATTTTATTAAATATCATCTCCACCAAACAGGACAAGCTTGCATCTGTTATAGTTTTGGAGAAAAATGTGTTCATTTCATGTATGCGCGAAATGCCTTAAAAATGGCTTTAAAATGGATTTGGAGCATGGAGACGATTATCTCGGGATTGCAAGATAACCAAACAAAACTTTTAGTGGATTTCTACTTATTTTATTAAATATCATCTCCACCAAACAGGACAAGCTTGCATGTGTTATAGTTTTGGAGAAAAATGTGTTCATTTCATGTATGCGCAAAATGCCTTTGAAATGGCTTTAAAATGGATTTGGAGCATGGAGACGATTATCTCGGGATTGCAAGATAACCAAACAAAACTTTTAGTGGATTTCTACTTATTTTATTAAATATCATCTCCACCAAACAGGACAAGCTTGCATCTGTTATAGTTTTGGAGAAAAATGTGTTCATTTCATGTATGCGCGAAATGCCTTAAAAATGGCTTTAAAATGGATTTGGAGCATGGAGACGATTATCTCGGGATTGCAAGATAACCAAACAAAACTTTTAGTGGTTTTCTACTTATTTTATTAAATATCATCTCCACCAAACAGGACAAGCTTGCATGTGTTATAGTTTTGGAGAAAAATGTGTTCATTTCATGTATGCGCAAAATGCCTTTGAAATGGCTTTAAAATGGATTTGGAGCATGGAGACGATTATCTCAGGATGGCAATATAAACAAACGAAACTTTTAGTAGATTTCTACTTATTTTATTAAATATTATCTCCACCAAACAGGACAAGCTTGCATCTGTTATAGTTTTGGAGAAAAATGTGTTCATTTCATGTATGCGCGAAATGCCTTAAAAATGGCTTTAAAATGGATTTGGAGCATGGAGACGATTATCTCGGGATTGCAAGATAACCAAACAAAACTTTTAGTGGATTTCTACTTATTTTATTAAATATCATCTCCACCAAACAGGACAAGCTTGCATCTGTTATAGTTTTGGAGAAAAATGTGTTCATTTCATGTATGCGCGAAATGCCTTAAAAATGGCTTTAAAATGGATTTGGAGCATGGAGACGATTATCTCGGGATTGCAAGATAACCAAACAAAACTTTTAGTGGATTTCTACTTATTTTATTAAATATCATCTCCACCAAACAGGACAAGCTTGCATCTGTTATAGTTTTGGAGAAAAATGTGTTCATTTCATGTATGCGCGAAATGCCTTAAAAATGGCTTTAAAATGGATTTGGAGCATGGAGACGATTATCTCGGGATTGCAAGATAACCAAACAAAACTTTTAGTGGATTTCTACTTATTTTATTAAATATCATCTCCACCAAACAGGACAAGCTTGCATCTGTTATAGTTTTGGAGAAAAATGTGTTCATTTCATGTATGCGCGAAATGCCTTAAAAATGGCTTTAAAATGGATTTGGAGCATGGAGACGATTATCTCGGGATTGCAATATAAGCAAACAAAACTTTTAGGGATTTCTACTTATTTTATTAAATATCATCTCCACCAAACAGGACAAGCTTGCATCTGTTATAGTTTTGGAGAAAAATGTGTTCATTTCATGTATGCGCGAAATGCCTTAAAAATGGCTTTAAAATGGATTTGGAGCATGGAGACGATTATCTCGGGATTGCAAGATAACCAAACAAAACTTTTAGTGGATTTCTACTTATTTTATTAAATATCATCTCCACCAAACAGGACAAGCTTGCATCTGTTATAGTTTTGGAGAAAAATGTGTTCATTTCATGTATGCGCGAAATGCCTTAAAAATGGCTTTAAAATGGATTTGGAGCATGGAGACGATTATCTCGGGATTGCAAGATAACCAAACAAAACTTTTAGTGGATTTCTACTTATTTTATTAAATATCATCTCCACCAAACAGGACAAGCTTGCATCTGTTATAGTTTTGGAGAAAAATGTGTTCATTTCATGTATGCGCGAAATGCCTTAAAAATGGCTTTAAAATGGATTTGGAGCATGGAGACGATTATCTCGGGATTGCAAGATAACCAAACAAAACTTTTAGTGGATTTCTACTTATTTTATTAAATATCATCTCCACCAAACAGGACAAGCTTGCATCTGTTATAGTTTTGGAGAAAAATGTGTTCATTTCATGTATGCGCGAAATGCCTTAAAAATGGCTTTAAAATGGATTTGGAGCATGGAGACGATTATCTCGGGATTGCAAGATAACCAAACAAAACTTTTAGTGGATTTCTACTTATTTTATTAAATATCATCTCCACCAAACAGGACAAGCTTGCATCTGTTATAGTTTTGGAGAAAAATGTGTTCATTTCATGTATGCGCGAAATGCCTTAAAAATGGCTTTAAAATGGATTTGGAGCATGGAGACGATTATCTCGGGATTGCAATATAACCAAACAAAACTTTTAGTGGATTTCTACTTATTTTATTAAATATCATCTCCACCAAACAGGACAAGCTTGCATCTGTTATAGTTTTGGAGAAAAATGTGTTCATTTCATGTATGCGCGAAATGCCTTAAAAATGGCTTTAAAATGGATTTGGAGCATGGAGACGATTATCTCGGGATTGCAAGATAACCAAACAAAACTTTTAGTGGATTTCTACTTATTTTATTAAATATCATCTCCACCAAACAGGACAAGCTTGCATCTGTTATAGTTTTGGAGAAAAATGTGTTCATTTCATGTATGCGCGAAATGCCTTAAAAATGGCTTTAAAATGGATTTGGAGCATGGAGACGATTATCTCGGGATTGCAAGATAACCAAACAAAACTTTTAGTGGATTTCTACTTATTTTATTAAATATCATCTCCACCAAACAGGACAAGCTTGCATGTGTTATAGTTTTGGAGAAAAATGTGTTCATTTCATGTATGCGCAAAATGCCTTTGAAATGGCTTTAAAATGGATTTGGAGCATGGAGACGATTATCTCGGGATTGCAAGATAACCAAACAAAACTTTTAGTGGATTTCTACTTATTTTATTAAATATCATCTCCACCAAACAGGACAAGCTTGCATCTGTTATAGTTTTGGAGAAAAATGTGTTCATTTCATGTATGCGCGAAATGCCTTAAAAATGGCTTTAAAATGGATTTGGAGCATGGAGACGATTATCTCGGGATTGCAAGATAACCAAACAAAACTTTTAGTGGTTTTCTACTTATTTTATTAAATATCATCTCCACCAAACAGGACAAGCTTGCATGTGTTATAGTTTTGGAGAAAAATGTGTTCATTTCATGTATGCGCAAAATGCCTTTGAAATGGCTTTAAAATGGATTTGGAGCATGGAGACGATTATCTCAGGATGGCAATATAAACAAACGAAACTTTTAGTAGATTTCTACTTATTTTATTAAATATTATCTCCACCAAACAGGACAAGCTTGCATCTGTTATAGTTTTGGAGAAAAATGTGTTCATTTTATGTATGCGCGAAATGCCTTAAAAATGGCTTTAAAATGGATTTGGAGCATGGAGACGATTATCTCGGGATTGCAATATAACCAAACAAAACTTTTAGTGGATTTCTACTTATTTTATTAAATATCATCTCCACCAAACAGGACAAGCTTGCATCTGTTATAGTTTTGGAGAAAAATGTGTTCATTTCATGTATGCGCGAAATGCCTTAAAAATGGCTTTAAAATGGATTTGGAGCATGGAGACGATTATCTCGGGATTGCAAGATAACCAAACAAAACTTTTAGTGGATTTCTACTTATTTTATTAAATATCATCTCCACCAAACAGGACAAGCTTGCATCTGTTATAGTTTTGGAGAAAAATGTGTTCATTTCATGTATGCGCGAAATGCCTTAAAAATGGCTTTAAAATGGAATTGGAGCATGGAGACGATTATCTCGGGATTGCAAGATAACCAAACAAAACTTTTAGTGGATTTCTACTTATTTTATTAAATATCATCTCCACCAAACAGGACAAGCTTGCATCTGTTATAGTTTTGGAGAAAAATGTGTTCATTTCATGTATGCGCGAAATGCCTTAAAAATGGCTTTAAAATGGATTTGGAGCATGGAGACGATTATCTCGGGATTGCAAGATAACCAAACAAAACTTTTAGTGGATTTCTACTTATTTTATTAAATATCATCTCCACCAAACAGGACAAGCTTGCATCTGTTATAGTTTTGGAGAAAAATGTGTTCATTTCATGTATGCGCGAAATGCCTTAAAAATGGCTTTAAAATGGATTTGGAGCATGGAGACGATTATCTCGGGATTGCAATATAACCAAACAAAACTTTTAGTGGATTTCTACTTATTTTATTAAATATCATCTCCACCAAACAGGACAAGCTTGCATCTGTTATAGTTTTGGAGAAAAATGTGTTCATTTCATGTATGCGCGAAATGCCTTAAAAATGGCTTTAAAATGGATTTGGAGCATGGAGACGATTATCTCGGGATTGCAAGATAACCAAACAAAACTTTTAGTGGATTTCTACTTATTTTATTAAATATCATCTCCACCAAACAGGACAAGCTTGCATCTGTTATAGTTTTGGAGAAAAATGTGTTCATTTCATGTATGCGCGAAATGCCTTAAAAATGGCTTTAAAATGGATTTGGAGCATGGAGACGATTATCTCGGGATTGCAAGATAACCAAACAAAACTTTTAGTGGTTTTCTACTTATTTTATTAAATATCATCTCCACCAAACAGGACAAGCTTGCATGTGTTATAGTTTTGGAGAAAAATGTGTTCATTTCATGTATGCGCAAAATGCCTTTGAAATGGCTTTAAAATGGATTTGGAGCATGGAGACGATTATCTCAGGATGGCAATATAAACAAACGAAACTTTTAGTAGATTTCTACTTATTTTATTAAATATTATCTCCACCAAACAGGACAAGCTTGCATCTGTTATAGTTTTGGAGAAAAATGTGTACATTTCATGTATGCGCGAAATGCCTTAAAAATGGCTTTAAAATGGATTTGGAGCATGGAGACGATTATCTCGGGATTGCAATATAACCAAACAAAACTTTTAGTGGATTTCTACTTATTTTAATAAATATCATCTCCACCAAACAGGACAAGCTTGCATCTGTTATAGTTTTGGAGAAAAATGTGTTCATTTCATGTATGCGCGAAATGCCTTAAAAATGGCTTTAAAATGGATTTGGAGCATGGAGACGATTATCTCGGGATTGCAAGATAACCAAACAAAACTTTTAGTGGATTTCTACTTATTTTATTAAATATCATCTCCACCAAACAGGACAAGCTTGCATCTGTTATAGTTTTGGAGAAAAATGTGTTCATTTCATGTGTGCGCGAAATGCCTTAAAAATGGCTTTAAAATGGATTTGGAGCATGGAGACGATTATCTCGGGATTGCAAGATAACCAAACAATACTTTTAGTGGATTTCTACTTATTTTATTAAATATCATCTCCACCAAACAGGACAAGCTTGCATCTGTTATAGTTTTGGAGAAAAATGTGTTCATTTCATGTATGCGCGAAATGCCTTAAAAATGGCTTTAAAATGGATTTGGAGCATGGAGACGATTATCTCGGGATTGCAAGATAACCAAACAAAACTTTTAGTGGATTTCTACTTATTTTATTAAATATCATCTCCACCAAACAGGACAAGCTTGCATCTGTTATAGTTTTGGAGAAAAATGTGTTCATTTCATGTATGCGCGAAATGCCTTAAAAATGGCTTTAAAATGGATTTGGAGCATGGAGACGATTATCTCGGGATTGCAATATAACCAAACAAAATTTTTAGTGGATTTCTACTTATTTTATTAAATATCATCTCCACCAAACAGGACAAGCTTGCATCTGTTATAGTTTTGGAGAAAAATGTGTTCATTTCATGTATGCGCGAAATGCCTTAAAAATGGCTTTAAAATGGATTTGGAGCATGGAGACGATTATCTCGGGATTGCAAGATAACCAAACAAAACTTTTAGTGGATTTCTACTTATTTTATTAAATATCATCTCCACCAAACAGGACAAGCTTGCATCTGTTATAGTTTTGGAGAAAAATGTGTTCATTTCATGTATGCGCGAAATGCCTTAAAAATGGCTTTAAAATGGATTTGGAGCATGGAGACGATTATCTCGGGATTGCAAGATAACCAAACAAAACTTTTAGTGGATTTCTACTTATTTTATTAAATATCATCTCCACCAAACAGGACAAGCTTGCATCTGTTATAGTTTTGGAGAAAAATGTGTTCATTTCATGTATGCGCGAAATGCCTTAAAAATGGCTTTAAAATGGATTTGGAGCATGGAGACGATTATCTCGGGATTGCAAGATAACCAAACAAAACTTTTAGTGGATTTCTACTTATTTTATTAAATATCATCTCCACCAAACAGGACAAGCTTGCATCTGTTATAGTTTTGGAGAAAAATGTGTTCATTTCATGTATGCGCGAAATGCCTTAAAAATGGCTTTAAAATGGATTTGGAGCATGGAGACGATTATCTCGGGATTGCAAGATAACCAAACAAAACTTTTAGTGGATTTCTACTTATTTTATTAAATATCATCTCCACCAAACAGGACAAGCTTGCATCTGTTATAGTTTTGGAGAAAAATGTGTTCATTTCATGTATGCGCGAAATGCCTTAAAAATGGCTTTAAAATGGATTTGGAGCATGGAGACGATTATCTCGGGATTGCAAGATAACCAAACAAAACTTTTAGTGGATTTCTACTTATTTTATTAAATATCATCTCCACCAAACAGGACAAGCTTGCATCTGTTATAGTTTTGGAGAAAAATGTGTTCATTTCATGTATGCGCGAAATGCCTTAAAAATGGCTTTAAAATGGATTTGGAGCATGGAGACGATTATCTCGGGATTGCAATATAACCAAACAAAACTTTTAGTGGATTTCTACTTATTTTATTAAATATCATCTCCACCAAACAGGACAAGCTTGCATCTGTTATAGTTTTGGAGAAAAATGTGTTCATTTCATGTATGCGCGAAATGCCTTAAAAATGGCTTTAAAATGGATTTGGAGCATGGAGACGATTATCTCGGGATTGCAAGATAACCAAACAAAACTTTTAGTGGATTTCTACTTATTTTATTAAATATCATCTCCACCAAACAGGACAAGCTTGCATCTGTTATAGTTTTGGAGAAAAATGTGTTCATTTCATGTATGCGCGAAATGCCTTAAAAATGGCTTTAAAATGGATTTGGAGCATGGAGACGATTATCTCGGGATTGCAAGATAACCAAACAAAACTTTTAGTGGATTTCTACTTATTTTATTAAATATCATCTCCACCAAACAGGACAAGCTTGCATCTGTTATAGTTTTGGAGAAAAATGTGTTCATTTCATGTATGCGCGAAATGCCTTAAAAATGGCTTTAAAATGGATTTGGAGCATGGAGACGATTATCTCGGGATTGCAAGATAACCAAACAAAACTTTTAGTGGATTTCTACTTATTTTATTAAATATCATCTCCACCAAACAGGACAAGCTTGCATCTGTTATAGTTTTGGAGAAAAATGTGTTCATTTCATGTATGCGCGAAATGCCTTAAAAATGGCTTTAAAATGGATTTGGAGCATGGAGACGATTATCTCGGGATTGCAATATAACCAAACAAAACTTTTAGTGGATTTCTACTTATTTTATTAAATATCATCTCCACCAAACAGGACAAGCTTGCATCTGTTATAGTTTTGGAGAAAAATGTGTTCATTTCATGTATGCGCGAAATGCCTTAAAAATGGCTTTAAAATGGATTTGGAGCATGGAGACGATTATCTCGGGATTGCAAGATAACCAAACAAAACTTTTAGTGGATTTCTACTTATTTTATTAAATATCATCTCCACCAAACAGGACAAGCTTGCATCTGTTATAGTTTTGGAGAAAAATGTGTTCATTTCATGTATGCGCGAAATGCCTTAAAAATGGCTTTAAAATGGATTTGGAGCATGGAGACGATTATCTCGGGATTGCAAGATAACCAAACAAAACTTTTAGTGGATTTCTACTTATTTTATTAAATATCATCTCCACCAAACAGGACAAGCTTGCATCTGTTATAGTTTTGGAGAAAAATGTGTTCATTTCATGTATGCGCGAAATGCCTTAAAAATGGCTTTAAAATGGATTTGGAGCATGGAGACGATTATCTCGGGATTGCAAGATAACCAAACAAAACTTTTAGTGGATTTCTACTTATTTTATTAAATATCATCTCCACCAAACAGGACAAGCTTGCATCTGTTATAGTTTTGGAGAAAAATGTGTTCATTTCATGTATGCGCGAAATGCCTTAAAAATGGCTTTAAAATGGATTTGGAGCATGGAGACGATTATCTCGGGATTGCAAGATAACCAAACAAAACTTTTAGTGGATTTCTACTTATTTTATTAAATATCATCTCCACCAAACAGGACAAGCTTGCATCTGTTATAGTTTTGGAGAAAAATGTGTTCATTTCATGTATGCGCGAAATGCCTTAAAAATGGCTTTAAAATGGATTTGGAGCATGGAGACGATTATCTCGGGATTGCAATATAACCAAACAAAACTTTTAGTGGATTTCTACTTATTTTATTAAATATCATCTCCACCAAACAGGACAAGCTTGCATCTGTTATAGTTTTGGAGAAAAATGTGTTCATTTCATGTATGCGCGAAATGCCTTAAAAATGGCTTTAAAATGGATTTGGAGCATGGAGACGATTATCTCGGGATTGCAAGATAACCAAACAAAACTTTTAGTGGATTTCTACTTATTTTATTAAATATCATCTCCACCAAACAGGACAAGCTTGCATCTGTTATAGTTTTGGAGAAAAATGTGTTCATTTCATGTATGCGCGAAATGCCTTAAAAATGGCTTTAAAATGGATTTGGAGCATGGAGACGATTATCTCGGGATTGCAATATAACCAAACAAAACTTTTAGTGGATTTCTACTTATTTTATTAAATATCATCTCCACCAAACAGGACAAGCTTGCATCTGTTATAGTTTTGGAGAAAAATGTGTTCATTTCATGTATGCGCGAAATGCCTTAAAAATGGCTTTAAAATGGATTTGGAGCATGGAGACGATTATCTCGGGATTGCAAGATAACCAAACAAAACTTTTAGTGGATTTCTACTTATTTTATTAAATATCATCTCCACCAAACAGGACAAGCTTGCATCTGTTATAGTTTTGGAGAAAAATGTGTTCATTTCATGTATGCGCGAAATGCCTTAAAAATGGCTTTAAAATGGATTTGGAGCATGGAGACGATTATCTCGGGATTGCAAGATAACCAAACAAAACTTTTAGTGGATTTCTACTTATTTTATTAAATATCATCTCCACCAAACAGGACAAGCTTGCATCTGTTATAGTTTTGGAGAAAAATGTGTTCATTTCATGTATGCGCGAAATGCCTTAAAAATGGCTTTAAAATGGATTTGGAGCATGGAGACGATTATCTCGGGATTGCAAGATAACCAAACAAAACTTTTAGTGGATTTCTACTTATTTTATTAAATATCATCTCCACCAAACAGGACAAGCTTGCATCTGTTATAGTTTTGGAGAAAAATGTGTTCATTTCATGTATGCGCGAAATGCCTTAAAAATGGCTTTAAAATGGATTTGGAGCATGGAGACGATTATCTCGGGATTGCAAGATAACCAAACAAAACTTTTAGTGGATTTCTACTTATTTTATTAAATATCATCTCCACCAAACAGGACAAGCTTGCATCTGTTATAGTTTTGGAGAAAAATGTGTTCATTTCATGTATGCGCGAAATGCCTTAAAAATGGCTTTAAAATGGATTTGGAGCATGGAGACGATTATCTCGGGATTGCAATATAACCAAACAAAACTTTTAGTGGATTTCTACTTATTTTATTAAATATCATCTCCACCAAACAGGACAAGCTTGCATCTGTTATAGTTTTGGAGAAAAATGTGTTCATTTCATGTATGCGCGAAATGCCTTAAAAATGGCTTTAAAATGGATTTGGAGCATGGAGACGATTATCTCGGGATTGCAAGATAACCAAACAAAACTTTTAGTGGATTTCTACTTATTTTATTAAATATCATCTCCACCAAACAGGACAAGCTTGCATCTGTTATAGTTTTGGAGAAAAATGTGTTCATTTCATGTATGCGCGAAATGCCTTAAAAATGGCTTTAAAATGGATTTGGAGCATGGAGAGGATTATCTCGGGATTGCAAGATAACCAAACAAAACTTTTAGTGGATTTCTACTTATTTTATTAAATATCATCTCCACCAAACAGGACAAGCTTGCATCTGTTATAGTTTTGGAGAAAAATGTGTTCATTTCATGTATGCGCGAAATGCCTTAAAAATGGCTTTAAAATGGATTTGGAGCATGGAGACGATTATCTCGGGATTGCAAGATAACCAAACAAAACTTTTAGTGGATTTCTACTTATTTTATTAAATATCATCTCCACCAAACAGGACAAGCTTGCATCTGTTATAGTTTTGGAGAAAAATGTGTTCATTTCATGTATGCGCGAAATGCCTTAAAAATGGCTTTAAAATGGATTTGGAGCATGGAGACGATTATCTCGGGATTGCAAGATAACCAAACAAAACTTTTAGTGGATTTCTACTTATTTTATTAAATATCATCTCCACCAAACAGGACAAGCTTGCATCTGTTATAGTTTTGGAGAAAAATGTGTTCATTTCATGTATGCGCGAAATGCCTTAAAAATGGCTTTAAAATGGATTTGGAGCATGGAGACGATTATCTCGGGATTGCAATATAACCAAACAAAACTTTTAGTGGATTTCTACTTATTTTATTAAATATCATCTCCACCAAACAGGACAAGCTTGCATCTGTTATAGTTTTGGAGAAAAATGTGTTCATTTCATGTATGCGCGAAATGCCTTAAAAATGGCTTTAAAATGGATTTGGAGCATGGAGACGATTATCTCGGGATTGCAAGATAACCAAACAAAACTTTTAGTGGATTTCTACTTATTTTATTAAATATCATTTCCACCAAACAGGACAAGCTTGCATCTGTTATAGTTTTGGAGAAAAATGTGTTCATTTCATGTATGCGCGAAATGCCTTAAAAATGGCTTTAAAATGGATTTGGAGCATGGAGACGATTATCTCGGGATTGCAATATAACCAAACAAAACTTTTAGTGGATTTCTACTTATTTTATTAAATATCATCTCCACCAAACAGGACAAGCTTGCATCTGTTATAGTTTTGAAAAAAAATGTGTTCATTTCATGTATGCGCGAAATGCCTTAAAAATGGCTTTAAAATGGATTTGGAGCATGGAGACGATTATCTCGGGATTGCAAGATAACCAAACAAAACTTTTAGTGGATTTCTACTTATTTTATTAAATATCATCTCCACCAAACAGGACAAGCTTGCATCTGTTATAGTTTTGGAGAAAAATGTGTTCATTTCATGTATGCGCGAAATGCCTTAAAAATGGCTTTAAAATGGATTTGGAGCATGGAGACGATTATCTCGGGATTGCAAGATAACCAAACAAAACTTTTAGTGGATTTCTACTTATTTTATTAAATATCATCTCCACCAAACAGGACAAGCTTGCATCTGTTATAGTTTTGGAGAAAAATGTGTTCATTTCATGTATGCGCGAAATGCCTTAAAAATGGCTTTAAAATGGATTTGGAGCATGGAGACGATTATCTCGGGATTGCAAGATAACCAAACAAAACTTTTAGTGGATTTCTACTTATTTTATTAAATATCATCTCCACCAAACAGGACAAGCTTGCATCTGTTATAGTTTTGGAGAAAAATGTGTTCATTTCATGTATGCGCGAAATGCCTTAAAAATGGCTTTAAAATGGATTTGGAGCATGGAGACGATTATCTCGGGATTGCAAGATAACCAAACAAAACTTTTAGTGGATTTCTACTTATTTTATTAAATATCATCTCCACCAAACAGGACAAGCTTGCATCTGTTATAGTTTTGGAGAAAAATGTGTTCATTTCATGTATGCGCGAAATGCCTTAAAAATGGCTTTAAAATGGATTTGGAGCATGGAGACGATTATCTCGGGATTGCAAGATAACCAAACAAAACTTTTAGTGGATTTCTACTTATTTTATTAAATATCATCTCCACCAAACAGGACAAGCTTGCATCTGTTATAGTTTTGGAGAAAAATGTGTTCATTTCATGTATGCGCGAAATGCCTTAAAAATGGCTTTAAAATGGATTTGGAGCATGGAGACGATTATCTCGGGATTGCAATATAACCAAACAAAACTTTTAGTGCATTTCTACTTATTTTATTAAATATCATCTCCACCAAACAGGACAAGCTTGCATCTGTTATAGTTTTGGAGAAAAATGTGTTCATTTCATGTATGCGCGAAATGCCTTAAAAATGGCTTTAAAATGGATTTGGAGCATGGAGACGATTATCTCGGGATTGCAAGATAACCAAACAAAACTTTTAGTGGATTTCTACTTATTTTATTAAATATCATCTCCACCAAACAGGACAAGCTTGCATCTGTTATAGTTTTGGAGAAAAATGTGTTCATTTCATGTATGCGCGAAATGCCTTAAAAATGGCTTTAAAATGGATTTGGAGCAAGGAGACGATTATCTCGGGATTGCAAGATAACCAAACAAAACTTTTAGTGGATTTCTACTTATTTTATTAAATATCATCTCCACCAAACAGGACAAGCTTGCATCTGGTATAGTTTTGGAGAAAAATGTGTTCATTTCATGTATGCGCGAATTGCCTTAAAAATGGCTTTAAAATGGATTTGGAGCATGGAGACGATTATCTCGGGATTGCAAGATAACCAAACAAAACTTTTAGTGGATTTCTACTTATTTTATTAAATATCATCTCCACCAAACAGGACAAGCTTGCATCTGTTATAGTTTTGGAGAAAAATGTGTTCATTTCATGTATGCGCGAAATGCCTTAAAAATGGCTTTAAAATGGATTTGGAGCATGGAGACGATTATCTCGGGATTGCAAGATAACCAAACAAAACTTTTAGTGGATTTCTACTTATTTTATTAAATATCATCTCCACCAAACAGGACAAGCTTGCATCTGTTATAGTTTTGGAGAAAAATGTGTTCATTTCATGTATGCGCGAAATGCCTTAAAAATGGCTTTAAAATGGATTTGGAGCATGGAGACGATTATCTCGGGATTGCAATATAACCAAACAAAACTTTTAGTGGATTTCTACTTATTTTATTAAATATCATCTCCACCAAACAGGACAAGCTTGCATCTGTTATAGTTTTGGAGAAAAATGTGTTCATTTCATGTATGCGCGAAATGCCTTAAAAATGGCTTTAAAATGGATTTGGAGCATGGAGACGATTATCTCGGGATTGCAAGATAACCAAACAAAACTTTTAGTGGATTTCTACTTATTTTATTAAATATCATCTCCACCAAACAGGACAAGCTTGCATCTGTTATAGTTTTGGAGAAAAATGTGTTCATTTCATGTATGCGCGAAATGCCTTAAAAATGGCTTTAAAATGGATTTGGAGCATGGAGACGATTATCTCGGGATTGCAAGATAACCAAACAAAACTTTTAGTGGATTTCTACTTATTTTATTAAATATCATCTCCACCAAACAGGACAAGCTTGCATCTGTTATAGTTTTGGAGAAAAATGTGTTCATTTCATGTATGCGCGAAATGCCTTAAAAATGGCTTTAAAATGGATTTGGAGCATGGAGACGATTATCTCGGGATTGCAAGATAACCAAACAAAACTTTTAGTGGATTTCTACTTATTTTATTAAATATCATCTCCACCAAACAGGACAAGCTTGCATCTGTTATAGTTTTGGAGAAAAATGTGTTCATTTCATGTATGCGCGAAATGCCTTAAAAATGGCTTTAAAATGGATTTGGAGCATGGAGACGATTATCTCGGGATTGCAATATAACCAAACAAAACTTTTAGTGGATTTCTACTTATTTTATTAAATATCATCTCCACCAAACAGGACAAGCTTGCATCTGTTATAGTTTTGGAGAAAAATGTGTTCATTTCATGTATGCGCGAAATGCCTTAAAAATGGCTTTAAAATGGATTTGGAGCATGGAGACGATTATCTCGGGATTGCAAGATAACCAAACAAAACTTTTAGTGGATTTCTACTTATTTTATTAAATATCATCTCCACCAAACAGGACAAGCTTGCATCTGTTATAGTTTTGGAGAAAAATGTGTTCATTTCATGTATGCGCGAAATGCCTTAAAAATGGCTTTAAAATGGATTTGGAGCATAGAGACGATTATCTCGGGATTGCAAGATAACCAAACAAAACTTTTAGTGGATTTCTACTTATTTTATTAAATATCATCTCCACCAAACAGGACAAGCTTGCATCTGTTATAGTTTTGGAGAAAAATGTGTTCATTTCATGTATGCGCGAAATGCCTTAAAAATGGCTTTAAAATGGATTTGGAGCATGGAGACGATTATCTCGGGATTGCAAGATAACCAAACAAAACTTTTAGTGGATTTCTACTTATTTTATTAAATATCATCTCCACCAAACAGGACAAGCTTGCATCTGTTATAGTTTTGGAGAAAAATGTGTTCATTTCATGTATGCGCGAAATGCCTTAAAAATGGCTTTAAAATGGATTTGGAGCATGGAGACGATTATCTCGGGATTGCAAGATAACCAAACAAAACTTTTAGTGGATTTCTACTTATTTTATTAAATATCATCTCCACCAAACAGGACAAGCTTGCATCTGTTATAGTTTTGGAGAAAAATGTGTTCATTTCATGTATGCGCGAAATGCCTTAAAAATGGCTTTAAAATGGAATTTGGAGCATGGAGACGATTATCTCGGGATTGCAAGATAACCAAACAAAACTTTTAGTGGATTTCTACTTATTTTATTAAATATCATCTCCACCAAACAGGACAAGCTTGCATCTGTTATAGTTTTGGAGAAAAATGTGTTCATTTCATGTATGCGCGAAATGCCTTAAAAATGGCTTTAAAATGGATTTGGAGCATGGAGACGATTATCTCGGGATTGCAAGATAACCAAACAAAACTTTTAGTGGATTTCTACTTATTTTATTAAATATCATCTCCACCAAACAGGACAAGCTTGCATCTGTTATAGTTTTGGAGAAAAATGTGTTCATTTCATGTATGCGCGAAATGCCTTAAAAATGGCTTTAAAATGGATTTGGAGCATGGAGACGATTATCTCGGGATTGCAAGATAACCAAACAAAACTTTTAGTGGATTTCTACTTATTTTATTAAATATCATCTCCACCAAACAGGACAAGCTTGCATCTGTTATAGTTTTGGAGAAAAATGTGTTCATTTCATGTATGCGCGAAATGCCTTAAAAATGGCTTTAAAATGGATTTGGAGCATGGAGACGATTATCTCGGGATTGCAAGATAACCAAACAAAACTTTTAGTGGATTTCTACTTATTTTATTAAATATCATCTCCACCAAACAGGACAAGCTTGCATCTGTTATAGTTTTGGAGAAAAATGTGTTCATTTCATGTATGCGCGAAATGCCTTAAAAATGGCTTTAAAATGGATTTGGAGCATGGAGACGATTATCTCGGGATTGCAAGATAACCAAACAAAACTTTTAGTGGATTTCTACTTATTTTATTAAATATCATCTCCACCAAACAGGACAAGCTTGCATCTGTTATAGTTTTGGAGAAAAATGTGTTCATTTCATGTATGCGCGAAATGCCTTAAAAATGGCTTTAAAATGGATTTGGAGCATGGAGACGATTATCTCGGGATTGCAAGATAACCAAACAAAACTTTTAGTGGATTTCTACTTATTTTATTAAATATCATCTCCACCAAACAGGACAAGCCTGCATCTGTTATAGTTTTGGAGAAAAATGTGTTCATTTCATGTATGCGCGAAATGCCTTAAAAATGGCTTTAAAATGGATTTGGAGCATGGAGACGATTATCTCGGGATTGCAATATAACCAAACAAAACTTTTAGTGGATTTCTACTTATTTTATTAAATATCATCTCCACCAAACAGGACAAGCTTGCATCTGTTATAGTTTTGGAGAAAAATGTGTTCATTTCATGTATGCGCGAAATGCCTTAAAAATGGCTTTAAAATGGATTTGGAGCATGGAGACGATTATCTCGGGATTGCAATATAACCAAACAAAACTTTTAGTGGATTTCTACTTATTTTATTAAATATCATCTCCACCAAACAGGACAAGCTTGCATCTGTTATAGTTTTGGAGAAAAATGTGTTCATTTCATGTATGCGCGAAATGCCTTAAAAATGGCTTTAAAATGGATTTGGAGCATGGAGACGATTATCTCGGGATTGCAAGATAACCAAACAAAACTTTTAGTGGATTTCTACTTATTTTATTAAATATCATCTCCACCAAACAGGACAAGCTTGCATCTGTTATAGTTTTGGAGAAAAATGTGTTCATTTCATGTATGCGCGAAATGCCTTAAAAATGGCTTTAAAATGGATTTGGAGCATGGAGACGATTATCTCGGGATTGCAAGATAACCAAACAAAACTTTTAGTGGATTTCTACTTATTTTATTAAATATCATCTCCACCAAACAGGACAAGCTTGCATCTGTTATAGTTTTGGAGAAAAATGTGTTCATTTCATGTATGCGCGAAATGCCTTAAAAATGGCTTTAAAATGGATTTGGAGCATGGAGACGATTATCTCGGGATTGCAAGATAACCAAACAAAACTTTTAGTGGATTTCTACTTATTTTATTAAATATCATCTCCACCAAACAGGACAAGCTTGCATCTGTTATAGTTTTGGAGAAAAATGTGTTCATTTCATGTATGCGCGAAATGCCTTAAAAATGGCTTTAAAATGGATTTGGAGCATGGAGACGATTATCTCGGGATTGCAAGATAACCAAACAAAACTTTTAGTGGATTTCTACTTATTTTATTAAATATCATCTCCACCAAACAGGACAAGCTTGCATCTGTTATAGTTTTGGAGAAAAATGTGTTCATTTCATGTATGCGCGAAATGCCTTAAAAATGGCTTTAAAATGGATTTGGAGCATGGAGACGATTATCTCGGGATTGCAAGATAACCAAACAAAACTTTTAGTGGATTTCTACTTATTTTATTAAATATCATCTCCACCAAACAGGACAAGCTTGCATCTGTTATAGTTTTGGAGAAAAATGTGTTCATTTCATGTATTCGCGAAATGCCTTAAAAATGGCTTTAAAATGGATTTGGAGCATGGAGACGATTATCTCGGGATTGCAATATAACCAAACAAAACTTTTAGTGGATTTCTACTTATTTTATTAAATATCATCTCCACCAAACAGGACAAGCTTGCATCTGTTATAGTTTTGGAGAAAAATGTGTTCATTTCATGTATGCGCGAAATGCCTTAAAAATGGCTTTAAAATGGATTTGGAGCATGGAGACGATTATCTCGGGATTGCAAGATAACCAAACAAAACTTTTAGTGGATTTCTACTTATTTTATTAAATATCATCTCCACCAAACAGGACAAGCTGCATCTGTTATAGTTTTGGAGAAAAATGTGTTCATTTCATGTATGCGCGAAATGCCTTAAAAATGGCTTTAAAATGGATTTGGAGCATGGAGACGATTATCTCGGGATTGCAATATAACCAAACAAAACTTTTAGTGGATTTCTACTTATTTTATTAAATATCATCTCCACCAAACAGGACAAGCTTGCATCTGTTATAGTTTTGGAGAAAAATGTGTTCATTTCATGTATGCGCGAAATGCCTTAAAAATGGCTTTAAAATGGATTTGGAGCATGGAGACGATTATCTCGGGATTGCAATATAACCAAACAAAACTTTTAGTGGATTTCTACTTATTTTATTAAATATCATCTCCACCAAACAGGACAAGCTTGCATCTGTTATAGTTTTGGAGAAAAATGTGTTCATTTCATGTATGCGCGAAATGCCTTAAAAATGGCTTTAAAATGGATTTGGAGCATGGAGACGATTATCTCGGGATTGCAAGATAACCAAACAAAACTTTTAGTGGATTTCTACTTATTTTATTAAATATCATCTCCACCAAACAGGACAAGCTTGCATCTGTTATAGTTTTGGAGAAAAATGTGTTCATTTCATGTATGCGCGAAATGCCTTAAAAATGGCTTTAAAATGGATTTGGAGCATGGAGACGATTATCTCGGGATTGCAAGATAACCAAACAAAACTTTTAGTGGATTTCTACTTATTTTATTAAATATCATCTCCACCAAACAGGACAAGCTTGCATCTGTTATAGTTTTGGAGAAAAATGTGTTCATTTCATGTATGCGCGAAATGCCTTAAAAATGGCTTTAAAATGGATTTGGAGCATGGAGACGATTATCTCGGGATTGCAAGATAACCAA
>NW_027443760.1:0-35772 GCF_048569485.1 Anomaloglossus baeobatrachus | reverse complement strand
CCACCCGAGGCTCGTGTGCCCCCAGCGTGCGGGCGGTGGGGGTCGTGTGCCCCCAGCGGGCGGACGGTGGGGACTTTTGTGCCCCCAGCGGGCGGGCCGGCGGTGGAGGCTCGTGTGCCCCCAGCGTTCATGCGGTGGGAGGCTGGGGTGACCCCAGCGGTCGGGCGGTGGAGGCTCGTGTGCCCCCAGCGGTCGGACGGTGGAGGCTCATGTGCCCCCAGCGGTCGGGCGGTGGAGGCTCGTGTGCCCCCAGCGTTCATGCGGTGGAGGCTCGTGTGCCCCCAGCGTTCAGGCGGTGGAGGCTCTTGTGACCCCCAGCGGTCGGGCGGTGGAGGCTCGTGTGCCTCCAGCGGTCAGGCGGTGGAGGCTCGTGTGATTCCAACGGTCGGGCGGTGGAGGCTCGTGTGCCCCCACTGGTCGGCCGGTGGAGGATCGTGTGCCTCCAGCGGTCGGGCGGTGGCGGCTCGTATGCCCCCAGCGGTTGGGAGGTGGAGGCTCATGTGCCCCCAGCGGTCGGGCGGTGGCGGCTCGTATGTCCCCAGTGGTTGGGCGGTGGAAACTCGTGTACCCCCAGCTGTCGGGCGGTGGAGGCTCGTGTGCCCCCAGCGGTCGAGCGGTGGATGCTCGTGTGCCCCCAGCTTTCGGGCGGTGGAGGCTCGTGTGCCCCCAGCGGGCGGGCGGTGGGGGGCTCGTGTGCCCCCAGCGGTGGGCGATGGGGACTCGTGTGAGTAGGTGGGTGTGTGCCCCCAGCGGGCGGTCGGGCGGTGGAGGCTCGTGTGCCCACAGTGCTCGGACGGTGGAGGATCGTGTGACCCCAGCGCTCGGGCGGTGTAGGATCGTGTGCCCCCTGCGGTCGGGCGGTGGCAGCTCGTGTGCCCCAAGCGGTTGGTCGGTGGAGGATCGTGTGACCCCAGCAGTCGGGCGGTGGAGGATCGTGTGCCCCCAGAGGTAGGGCGGTGGCGGCTCGTGTGCCCCCAGCGGTCGGGCGGTGGACGCTCGTGTGCCCCCAGCTGTCGGGCGTGGAGGCTCGTGTGCCCCCAGTGGTCGGGCAAGGGAGGCTCGTGTGCCCCCAGCGGGCGGGCGGTGGGGACTCGTGTGGGTAGGTGGGTGTGTGCCCCCAGCGGGCGGTCGGGCGGTGGAGGCTCGTGTGCCCCCAGCGGTCGGGCGGTGGAGGCTCGTGTGCCCCTAGCGGTCGAGCGGTGGAGGCTCGTGTGCCCCCAGCGGTCGGGCGGTGGAGGCTCGTGTGCCCCCAGTGGGCGGGCGCTGGGGGCTCGTGTGCCCCAAGCGGGCGGGCGGTAGGGGTCGTGTGCCCCCAGCGGGCGGACGGTGGGGGACTCTTGTGCCCCCAGCGGGTGGGCCGGCTGTGGAGGCTCGTGTGCCCCCAGCGGTTGGGCGGTGGAGGCTCGTGTGCCCCCAGCAGGCGGGCGGTGGAGACTCGTGTGCCCCCAGCGGTCGGGCGGTGGAGGCTCGTGTGCCCCTAGCGGTCGGGCGGTGGAGGCTCGTGTGCCCCCAGCAGTTCGGCGGTGGAGGCTCGTGTGCCCCCAGCGGTCGTGCAGTGGTGGCTCATGTGCCCCCAGCGGTCGGGCGGTGGAGGCTCGTGTCTCCCCAGCGGTTGGGCGGTGGAGGCTCGTGTGCCCTCAGCGGTCGGGCGGTGGCGGCTCGTATGCCCCCAGCGGTTGGACGGTGGAGTCTCGTGTGCCCCCAGCGGTCAGTCGGTGGAGGCTCGTGTGCTTCCAACGGTCGGGCGGTGGAAGCTCGTGTGCCCCCAGCGGTCGGGCGGTTTCGGCTCGCATGCCCCAGCGGTTGGGCGGTGGAGGCTCGTATGCCCCCAGCTGTCGGGCGGTGGAGGCTCGTGTTCCCCCAGCGGTCGGGCGGTGGAGGCTCGTGTGCCCCCAGCGGGCGGGCGGTGGGGACTCGTGTGGGTAGGTGGGTGTGTGCCCCCAGCGGGCGGTCAAGCGGTGGAGGCTCGTGTGCGCCCAGCGGTCGGGCGGTGGAGGCTCGTGTGCCCCTTAGCGGTCGAGCGGTGGAGGCTCGTGTGCCCCCAGCGGTCGGGCGGTGGAGGCTCGTGTGCCCCAGCAGGCGGGCGGTGGGGGCTCGTGTGCCCCCAGTGGGCGGGCGCTGGGGGCTCGTGTGCCCCAAGCGGGCGGGCGGTGGGGGTCGTGTGCCCCCAGCGGTCGGGCGGTGGAGGCTCGTGTGCCCCCAGCTGTCGGGCGGTGGAGACTCGTGTGCCCCCAGAGGTCGGGCGGTGGAGGCTCGTGTGCCCCTAGCGGTCGGGCGGTGGAGGCTCGTGTGCCCCCAGCGGGTGGGCGGTGGGGGCTCTTGTGCCCCCAGCGGGTGGACGGGCGGTGGAGGCTCGTGTGCCCCCAGCGGGCGGGCGGTGGCGGCTCGTATGCCCCCAGCGGTTGGGAGGTGGAGGCTCATGTGCCCCCAGCGGTCGTGCGGTGGCGGCTCGTATGTCCCCAGTGGTTGGGCGGTGGAGGCTCGTGTACCCCAGCTGTCGGGCGGAGGAGGCTCGTGTGCCCCCAGCGGTCGAGCGGTGGATGCTCGTGTGCCCCTAGCTGTCGGGCGGTGGAGGCTCGTGTGCCCCCAGAGGGCGGGCGGTTGGGGCTCGTGTGCCCCCAGCGGGTGGGCGGTGGGGACTCGTGTGAGTAGGTGGGTGTGTGCCCCCAGCGGGCGGTCGGGCGGTGGAGGCTCGTGTGCCCACAGCGCTCGGACAGTGGAGGATCGTGTGACCCCAGCGGTCGGGCGGTGTAGGATCGTGTGCCCCCTGCGGTCGGGCGGTGGCAGCTCGTGTGCCCCAAGCGGTTGGACGGTGGAGGATCGTGTGACTCCAGCAGTCGGGCGGTGGAGGATCGTGTGCCCCCAGAGGTAGGGCGGTGGAGGCTCGTGTGCCCCCAGCTGTCGGGCGGTGGAGGCTCGTGTGCCCCCAGCGGGCGGGCGGTGGGGGCTCGTGTGCCCCCAGCGGGCGGGGCCGGTGGAGGCTCGTGTGCCCCCAGCGGGCGGGCAGTGGGGGCTCGTGTGCCCCCAGCGGGCTGGCGGTCAGTGGAGGCTCGTGTGCCCCCAGCGGTCGGGCAAGGGAGGCTCGTGTGACCCCAGCGGGCGGGCGGTGGGGACTCGTGTGGGTAGGTGGGTGTGTACCCCCACGGGCGGTCGAGGCGGTGGAGGCTCGTGTGCCCCCAGCGGTCGGGCGGTGGAGACTCGTGTGCCCCTAGCGGTCGAGCGGTGGAGGCTCGTGTGCCCCCAGCGGTCGGGCGGTGGAGGCTCGTGTGCCCCCAGTGGGCGGGCGCTGGGGGCTCGTGTGCCCCAAGCGGGCGGGCGGTAGGGGTCGTGTGCCCCCAGCAGGCGGACGGTGGGGACTCTTGTGCCCCCAGCGGGTGGGCCGGCTGTGGAGGCTCGTGTGCCCCCAGCGGTCGGGCGGTGGAGGCTCGTGTGCCCCCAGCTGTCGGGCGGTGGAGACTCGTGTGCCCCCAGAGGTCGAGCGGTGGAGGCTCGTGTGCCCCTAGCGGTCGGGCGGTGGAGGCTCGTGTGCCCCCAGCGGTTCGGCGGTGGAGGCTCGTGTGCCCTGTGAGGTAGCACGGTCGGCTGCGCAGCATAAGACACGGGATCCAGGCATTAAGGTTCACAGCACACGGTTTTAATGTCCAAACAAAAGTCCATAACACAATACAGGTCCTCTCCAGCAGAAAACTCAGGGAGTTCTGTTCACTCCCTCAAACCCGGCACACCTGCCCTCGTTCCTGATTCTATTTAACCCTTCCTTCAGTCTGTAGGGAAACAGCATTAACCCTATAGTGGATTCACTTTCTATCATGGAGTGAGCACAACCTGGGCGAGACATACCGGCCGTCATAGATAACCCCGGTCACAGTCTCACATACCCCCCCCTCAGTTCAAGCGTGTGGGGTTGAACTCCAGCCATCAAACACGGGCCGCGGGACAAGGCATCGGCGTTGCCCTGCAACCTACCGGCCCGGTGTTCAACCGTAAACCGGAAGTTCTGCAGAGAAAGGAACCACCGGGTCACCCGGGCATTCCGTTCCTTAGCGGACCTCATCCAGACCAGTGGAGAGTGATCCGTCACCAAGCGAACTGCCGTCCCAGCAGGTAATAGCGTAGGGACTCCAAGGCCCACTTGATCGCCAGGCACTCCTTCTCCACTACGCTATAATTCCGCTCGGGAGGGGTGAGCTTCCTACTTAAGAAGGCGACGGGGTGTTCCTCCCCCTGAACCACCTGAGACAGCACTGCCCCCAGGCCGACCTCCGAGGCATCAGTCTGTACTATGAACTCCTTCCGGAAATCAGGGTTGACAAGAACGGGCTGTCCGCACAGGACCCCCTTCAGGGCCCGGAAGGAGTCCTCGGCCTGCGGAGTCCAGCGCACCATGACGGACTTCTTGCCTTTGAGAAGGTCAGTCAAGGGGGCTGATAGTCCCGCAAAATCCTTTACAAACCTCCTGTAGTACCCCACGATACCCAGGAAGGCCCTAACCTGCTTCGTGGTCAGGGGTCTAGGCCACTTCTGGATCACCTCAACCTTGTTAATTTGGGGCTTAATCACTCCTTGGCCTATCACGTAGCCCAAGTAGCGGGCTTCCGTGAGTCCCAATGCACATTTCTTGGGATTGGCTGTCAATCCGGCTGTTCGAAGCGCGTCCACCACCGCTTGTACCTGTTCCAAGTGGGTCTGCCAATCGGAGCTGTAAATAATGATGTCATCCAGGTACGCTGATGTATACGCCTGGTGGGGTTCCAGCACTAAGTCCATCAACCTCTGGAACGTGGCCGGAGCGCCATGTAACCCAAAAGGCAAGACAACATAGTGGAAGAGACCCTCCGGCGTAACAAAAGCGGTTTTCTCCTTGGCGGACTCCGTTAGTGGCACCTGCCAGTACCTCTTGGTCAGGTCGAGCGTGGTGAAGTATCGCGCCTGTCCCAGCCTATCAATCAGCTCATCCACCCGGGGCATGGGGTAGAGATCGAACTTGGATATTTCGTTCAATCTCCTAAAGTCATTGCAGAACCTTAAGGAGCCATCGGGTTTTGGTATTAGGACAATCGGACTAGCCCATTCACTCCGGGATTTTTCGATGACCCCCAGGCGTAACATTGTCTTTACTTCCTCCGATATGGCTTGTCGTCGAGCCTCCGGCACCCGGTATGACTTCAGGCGTACCTTCAGGTGGGGCTCGGTGACAATATCATGTCGTATCAGACTGGTCCTACCGGGCAGCTCAGAGAAGACATCGGGGTTCTGCTGAACCAACCGTCTGGCCTCTCGCCTCTGTTGCTTGGTGAGGGCTTCTCCAATCCTTACTTCCGGTTCGTCCTCTCCGGAGGTCGCTGGAGCCAGATGTGAACGACCCGAAGAGGAGGGAGGTGGGAAAAAACAGCCATCAGGCTTTCCCGTTCCTGCCAAGGTTTTAATAGGTTGACATGGTATATTTGTTCAGGTTTCCGCCTACCGGGCTGCAATACTTTATAGTTAACCACCCCTACTCTTCCTTTATCTCGTAGGGGCCTTGCCACTGAGCCAGGAATTTGCTCTCCGCCGTGGGGATCAATACCAACACCCGATCCCCGGGTTTAAGGTCCGCACGGTGGCTTGTCTATTGTAGCGGCCGCTTTGCGCGGCCTGAGCCTCCTGTAAATGCTCCTTCACAATTGGCATGACCGCGCTTATGCGGTTCTGCATTCCTAAAATGTGTTCGATCACACTTTTATGGGGGGTGGGCTCTTGTTCCCATGTTTCCTTTGCCAGGTCCAACAATCCCCGGGGATGTCGCCCGTATAACAATTCAAAAGGCGAAAACCCCATGATGCCTGTGGCACCTCACGGATGGCAAACATCAAATAGGGAAGCATCATATCCCAGTCTTTCCCGTCTTTTGAAATCACCCTTCTTAGCATGGTTTTCAGGGTTTTATTGAAACGCTCGACTAAACCGTCCGTTTGAGGATGATACACAGACGTACGCAACTGCTTGATCTGGAGTAGCCGGCATAGCTCTTTGGTCACTTTAGACATGAATGGGGTCCCCTGATCCGTAAGGATCTCCTTGGGCAACCCCACCCGGCAGAACACAGCAAACAACTCCCGAGCTATAAGCTTTGCTGCAGTATGTCTGAGAGGTATCGCCTCGGGATACCGGGTGGCATAGTCAACGATCACTAGGATGTGTTGGTGCCCTCGAGCGGACTTTACGAGGGGCCCCACCAGATCCATCCCTATCCGTTCAAAAGGGACTTCTATAATGGGTAACGGTACCAACGGACTGCGAAAATGGGTCAGGGGTGCAGTAAGCTGACACTCCGGGCAGGTTTCGCAGAACCGTTTTACCTCCCCAAAGACCCCGGGCCAATAGAACCTTTGCAATATTCGCTCCTGCGTTTTCTTGACCCCTAGGTGACCACTCATCAGGTGTTTATGAGCCAAGTCGAGGACCCGCCGGCAATGCGGCTGGGGCACCACCAACTGTTCTACCCCTACGCCCCGTATTTCATCTACCCGTAGAGTAAATCCTGCTTAAGAGCGAAATGGGGGTACCTTACCTGGGCACCGGGCAGCTGTGCCACCCCGTCAACTACTGTCACCCGACTCCGGGCATGTATTAACGTAGGGTCCTGGAGTTGGGCTGTCCCAAACGTATCCGGGGACGCCTCCAACTCCGGGATGGGCTCGACCGTCTCAGCCTCTCCTGCCAATACCTCTAGGGGCGACCTATCGGGTTCACACTCTGTCCCTATCATGGTGACCCCTACGGCAGGTGTCCCGGATTCAGGATTGTAGGGCTCAGGTCCCGAACCGACCAATATCTGAGGGGACTTAGGGGGTCCCCTCCATAAAGTCCAAAAATAGGGCAGATCCCTTCCTAGGATCACGTCATAAGGAAGAGTGTTAAGAAGTCCCACCTGATGTTGCACCTGACCGCAAGGTGCTGTGATGGTGACAATCCCCGTGGGATAGTCGCGGCGGTCCCCATGTATGCAAACCACCCCCACGGTGCGTCCTGTGGCCTTTACTTTAGCTCTCAAGGTGGATCGCACAAGGGTCACTAAGCTTCCGGAATCCAACAATCCTGTAACCGGACATCCATTCACCTGTATTTGGCACAAGTGGGGCTCTGTCTCTGGGGAGACCAGGTCAGCGGTACACACCACCTGAGCATACATTGAACCCCGCCGGGTAACCCCACAATCCATGGCTCCGTGGTGAGTGGACACTGGGCTTCCATATGTCCCACCCGCTGGCACCGCCAACATCTAATGGGGACGGAAACCCCCTTGACGGGTTGTCGTTTAGGGTACAGAACCCTCCGGACCTCAGGAATGGCGGCCGCGGCCTCAGACGGGACGGTAGGGGACTCCTGTACCGTTGTCAGCGGTGGGTCCTTGGCCCTAGGCTTGGAGGGGCCGGACCGACGGGCGGTACGCAAAGTCTCAGTGTCCCGTATCAAGTCCTGCGTAGCCACATGCCGCTCTACCAGGGACACTAATTGGTCCAGGGTACTCGGGTCACCCTGTCCGACCCACCGTTGAACGGTGACGGGTAAAGTGCGCACAAAACGATCCACTACTACCCTTTCCACCATTTGCGCCGGGCTCAGAGTGTCAGGCTGCAACCACTTTTTTACAAGATGCAACAAGTCATAGGCCTGGGAGCGTACGGGTTTGGCTTCCTCAAAGAACACTGATTTACCCGCTGAGCCCGTACATAGGTATTCACCCCCAACCGAGCCAGTATTTCGGCTTTCAGGGTCACATAGTCAATGGCGTCCTCGGCACAGAGGTCCAGGTACGCTTTTTGGGGTTCCCCTGTCAGATAGGGCGACAATACCTCAGCCCACTGCGGGGTCGGCAGCTTTTCCCGCTCGGCCACCCGCTCGGCCACCGCCAGGAACGCTTCCACATCATCACCCGGGGTCATCTTTTGCAACGCTTGTCTCACCGCTTTCCGGACGCTGCCGTCGTCACCCGGTCCGGGGTTGTTGCTGCCGTTCCGGCACGGATCGACTTGGCCAGGAGAACCATCTGTTCTTGGTGCCTTTTTTCCTGCAATTGTAAGGCTTGCTGCTGACGTGCATTGGCCTGCTCCATCTGTTCTTGGTGCCTTTTGTCCTGCACTTGCAAGGATTGCTGCTGACGTGCATTGGCCTGCTCCATCTGTTCTTGGTGCATTTTGACCTGCACTTGCAAGGATTGCTGCTGACGTGCATTGGCCTGATCCAACTGTTCTTGGAGTTTTTTTTCCTGCACTTGCAAGGATTGGAGCAGGTGTGCATTGGTCTGTTGCTGCTGTGCATTAGCCTGAGCCAAATGCTTTAGTATGTCCTCCATGGCGTCGCCGGGTTTGGGCTGTAGTATAGCCGCTCGAATCCAAGACATGCGCAGCTGGGTCACCAGGGATGGATGCTACACCTCACCGGCTGTCATGCCCGCCGATTCTCCACATATGTGAGGTAGCACGGTCGGCTGCGCAGCAGAAGACACGGGATCCAGGCATTAAGGTTCACAGCACACGGTTTTACTGTCCAAACAAAAGTCCATAACACAATACAGGTCCTCTCCAGCAGAAAACTCAGGGAGTTCTGTTCACTCCCTCAAACCCGGCACACCTGCCCTCGTTCCTGATTCTATTTAACCCTTCCTTCAGTCTGTAGGGAAACAGCATTAACCCTATAGTGGATTCACTTTCTATCATGGAGTGAGCACAACCTGGGCGAGACATACCGGCCGTCATAGATAACCCCGGTCACAGTCTCACAGCCCCAGCGGTCGGGCAGTGGTGGCTCATGTGCCCCCAGCGGTCGTGCGGTAGAGACTCGTGTCTCCCCAGCGGGCGGGCGGTGGGGGCTCGTGTGCCCCCAGCGGGCGGGCGGTGGGGCTCGTGTGCCCCAAGCGGTCAGTCAGTGGAGGCTCGTGTGCTTCCAACGGTCGGGCGGTGGAGGCTCGTGTGCCCCCAGCGGTCGGGCGGTGGCGGCTCGCATGCCCCCAGCGGTTGGGCGGTGGAGGCTCGTATGCTCCCAGCTGTCAGGCGGTGGAGGCTCGTGTGCCCCCAGCGGTCGGGCGGTGGAGGCTCGTGTGCCCCCAGCTGTCGGGCGGTGGAGGCTCGTGTGCCCCCAGCGGGCGAGCGGTGGGGGCTCGTGTGCCTCCAGCGGTCGGGCGGTGGAGGCTCGTGTGCCCCCAGCGGTCAGACGGTGGAGGCTCGTGTGCCCCCAGCGGTCGGGCGGTGGAGGCTCGTGTGCCCCCAGCGTTCGGGCGGTGGAGGCTCATGTGCCCCCAGTGGTCTTGCGGTGGAGGCTCGTGTGCCCCCCAGCGGTCAGGCGGTGAAGGCTCGTGTGCCCCCAACGGTCGGGCGGTGGAGGCTTGTGTGCCCCCAGCGGTCGGGCGGTGGAGGCTCGTGTGCCCCCAGCGGTCGGCCGGTGGAGGCTCGTGTGCCTCCAGCAGTCGGGCGGTGGAGGCTCGTGTGCCCCCAGCGGTCGGGCAAAGGAGGCTCGTGTGTCACCAGCGGTCGGGCGGTGGAAGCTCGTGTGTCTTTAGCGGGCGGGCGGTGGGAGCTCGTGTGCCCCCAGCGGGCGGGCGGTGGAAACTCGTGTGACCCCAGCGGGCGGGCGGTGGGGACTCGTGTGGGTAGGTGGGTGTGTGCCCCCAGCGGGCGGTCGGGCAGTGGAGGCTCGTGTGCCCCCAGCGGTCGGGCGGTGGAGGCTCGTGTGCCCCCAGCGGTCGGGCGGTGGAGGCTCGTGTGCCCCCAGCGGTCGGGCAAGGGAGGCTCGTGTGTCACCAGCCGTCGGGCGGTGGAGGCTCGTGTGTCCTTAGCGGGCGGGCGGTGGGAGCTTGTGTGCCCCCAGCGGTCGGGCGGTGGAGGCTCGTGTGCCCCCAGCGGTCGGGCGGTGGAGGCTCGTGTGTCCTTAGCGGGCGGGCGGTGGGAGCTCGTGTGCCCCCAGCGGTCGGGCGGTGGAGGCTCGTGTGCCCCCAGCGGTCGGGCGGTGGGGGCTCGTGTGCCCCCAGCGGTCGGGCGGTGGAGGCTCGTGTGCCCCCAGCGGTCGGACGGTGGAGGCTCGTGTGCCCCCAGCGTTCATGCGGTGGAGGCTCGTGTGCCCCCAGCGGTCGGGCGGTGGAGGCTCGTGTGCCCCTAGCGGTGGAGCGGTGGAGGCTCGTGTGCCCCCAGAGGTCGGGCGGTGGAGGCTCGTGTGCCCCCAGTGGGCGGGCGGTGGGGGCTTGTGTGCCCCAAGCGGGCGGGCGGTGGGGGTCGTGTGCCCCCAGCAGGCGGACGGTGGGGACTCTTGTGCCCCCAGCGGGCGGGCCGGCGGTGGAGGCTTGTGTGCCTCCAGCGGTCGGGCGGTGGAGGCTCGTGTGCCCCCAGCGGTCGGGCGGTGGAGACTCGTGTGCCCCCAGCGGTGGGGCGGTGGAGGCTCGTGTGCCCCCAGCGGTCGGGCGGTGGAGACTCGTGTGCCCCCAGCGGTCGGACGGTGGAGGCTCATGTGCCCCCAGCGGTCGTGCGGTGGAGGCTCGTGTGCCCCCAGCGGTTCGGCGGTGGAGGCTCGTGTGCCCCCACCGGTCGGGCAGTGGTGGCTCATGTGCCCCCAGCGGTCGGGCGGGGGGGGCTCTTGTGCCCCCAGCGGTCGGACGGTGGAGGCTCGTGTGCCCCCAGCGTTCATGCGGTGGAGGCTCGTGTGCCCCCAGCGTTCAGGCGGTGGAGGCTCGTGTGCTTCCCAGCGGTCGGGCGGTGGAGGCTCGTGTGCCCCCAGCGGTCGGGCGGTGGTGGCTCGTGTGCCCCCAGCGGGTGGGCGGTGGGGGCTCTTGTGCCCCCAGCGGGCGGACGGGCGGTGGAGGCTCGTGTGCCCCCAGCGGGCGGGCGGTGGGGGTCGTGTGCCCCCAGCGGGCGGACGGTGGGGACTTTTGTGCCCCCAGCGGGCGGGCCGGCGGTGGAGGCACGTGTGCCCCCAGCGTTCGTGCGGTGGAGGCTGGGGTGACCCCAGCGGTCGGGCGGTGGAGGCTCGTGTGCCCCCAGCGGTCGGACGGTGGAGGCTCATGTGCCCCCAGCGGTCGTGCGGTGGAGGCTCGTGTCTCCCCAGCGGTCGGGCGGTGGAGGCTCATGTGCCCCCAGCGGTCGGGCGGTGGTGGCTCGTGTGCCCCCAGCGGGTGGGCGGTGGGGGCTCTTGTACCCCCAGCGGGCGGACGGGCGGTGGAGGCTCGTGTGCCCCCAGCGGGCGGGCGGTGGGGGTCGTGTGCCCCCAGCGGGCGGACGGTGGGGACTTTTGTGCCCCCAGCGGGCGGGCCGGCGGTGGAGGCTCGTGTGCCCCCAGCGTTCGTGCGGTGGAGGCTGGGGTGACCCCAGCGGTCGGGCGGTGGAGGCTCGTGTGCCCCCAGCGGTCGGACGGTGGAGGCTCATGTGCCCCCAGCGGTCGTGCGGTGGAGGCTCCTGTCTCCCCAGCGGTTCGGCGGTGAAGGCTCGTGTGACCCCCAGCGGTCGGGCGGTGGAGGCTCTTGTGACCCCCAGCGGTCGGGCGGTGGAGGCTCGAGTGCCTCCAGCGGTCAGGCGGTGGAGGCTCGTGTGCTTCCAACGGTCGGGCGGTGGAGGCTCGTGTGCCCCCACTGGTCGGCCGGTGGAGGATCGTGTGCCCCCAGCGGTCGGGCAAGGGAGGCTCGTGTGTCACCAGCGGTCGGGCAAGGGAGGCTCGTGTGTCACCAGCGGTCGGGCGGTGGAAGCTCATGTGTCCTTAGCGGGCGGGCGGTGGAGACTCGTGTGACCCCAGCGGGCGGGCGGTGGGGACTCGTGTGGGTAGGTGGGTGTGTGCCCCCAGCGGGCGTTCGGGCAGTGGAGGCTCGTGTGCCCCCAGCGGTCGGGCGGTGGAGGCTCGTGTGCCCCGAGCGGTCGGGCGGTGGAGGCTCGTGTGCCCCCAGCGGTCGGGGAAGGGAGGCTCGTGTGTCACCAGCGGTCGGGCGGTGGAGGCTCGTGTGTCCTTAGCGGGCGGGCGGTGGGAGCTTGTGTGCCCCCAGCGGTCGGGCGGTGGAGGCTCGTGTGCCCCCAGCGGTCGGGCGGTGGAGGCTCGTGTGTCCTTAACGGGCGGGCGGTGGGAGCTCGTGTGCCCCCAGCGGTCGGGCGGTGGAGGCTCGTGTGCCCCAGCGGTCGGGCGGTGGGGGCTCGTGTGCCCCCAGCGGTCGGACGGTGGAGGCTCATGTGCCCCCAGCGGTCGTGCGGTGGAGGCTCTTGTGCCCCCAGCGGTCGGACGGTGGAGGCTCGTGTGCCCCCAGCGTTCATGCGGTGGAGGCTCGTGTGCCCCCAGCGGTCGGGCGGTGGAGGCTCGTGTGCCCCTAGCGGTGGAGCGGTGGAGGCTCGTGTGCCCCCAGCGGTCGGGCGGTGGAGGCTCGTGTGCCCCCAGTGGGCGGGCGGTGGGGGCTTGTGTGCCCCAAGCGGGCGGGCGGTGGGGGTCGTGTGCCCCCAGCGGGCGGACCGTGGGGACTCTTGTGCCCCCAGCGGGCGGGCCGGCAGTGGAGGCTCGTGTGCCCCCAGCGGTCGGGCGGTGGAGGCCCGTGTGCCCCCAGCGGTCGGGCGGTGGAGGCTCGTGTGCCCCCAGCGGTCGGACGGTGGAGGCTCATGTGCCCCCAGCGGTCGGGCGGTGGAGGCCCGTGTGCCCCCACCGGTCGGGCAGTGGTGGCTCGTGTGCCCCCAGCGGTCGGGCGGTGGAGGCTCGTGTGCCCCCAGCGTTCATGCGGTGGAGGCTCGTGTGCCCCCAGCGTTCAGGCGGTGGAGGCTCTTGTGACCCCCAGCGGTCGGGCGGTGGAGGCTCGAGTGCCTCCAGCAGTCAGGCGGTGGAGGCTCGTGTGCTTCCAACGGTCGGGCGGTGGAGGCTCGTGTGCCCCCAGCGGTTCGGCGGTGGAGGCTCGTGTGCCCCCAGCGGTCGTGCGGTGGAGGCTCGTGTGCCCCCAGCGGTTCGGCGGTGGAGGCTCGTGTGCCCCCACCGGTCGGGCAGTGGTGGCTCGTGTGCCCCCAGCGGTCGGGCGGTGGGGGCTCTTGTGCCCCCAGCGGTCGGACGGTGGAGGCTCGTGTGCCCCCAGCGTTCATGCGGTGGAGGCTCGTGTGCCCCCAGCGGTCGGGCGGTGGAGGCTCATGTGCCCCTAGCGGTGGAGCGGTGGAGGCTCGTGTGCCCCCAGCGGTCGGGCGGTGGAGGCTCGTGTGCCCCCAGTGGGCGGGCGGTGGGGGCTTGTGTGCCCCAAGCGGGCGGGCGGTGGGGGTCGTGTGCCCCCAGCGGGCGGACCGTGGGGACTCTTGTGCCTCCAGCGGGCGGGCCGGCGGTGGAGGCTTGTGTGCCTCCAGCGGTCGGGCGGTGGAGGCTCGTGTGCCCCCAGCGGTCGGGCGGTGGAGACTCGTGTGCCCCCAGCGGTGGGGCGGTGGAGGCTCGTGTGCCCCCAGCGGTCGTGCGGTGGAGGCTCGTGTCTCCCCAGCGGTTCGGCGGTGAAGGCTCGTGTGCCCCCACCGGTCGGGCAGTGGTGGCTCGTGTGCCCCCAGCGGTCGGGCGGTGGAGGCTCGTGTGCCCCCAGCGTTCATGCGGTGGAGGCTCGTGTGCCCCCAGTGTTCAGGCGGTGGAGGCTCTTGTGACCCCCAGCGGTCGGGCGGTGGAGGCTCGAGTGCCTCCAGCAGTCAGGCGGTGGAGGCTCGTGTGCTTCCAACGGTCGGGCGGTGGAGGCTCGTGTGCCCCCACTGGTCGGCCGGTGGAGGATCGTGTGCCTCCAGCGGTCGGGCGGTGGCGGCTCGTATGCCCCCAGCGGTTGGGAGGTGGAGGCTCATGTGCCCCCAGCGGTCGGGCGGTGGCGGCTCGTATGTCCCCAGTGGTTGGGCGGTGGAGGCTCGTGTACCCTCAGCTGTCGGGCGGTGGAGGCTCGTGTGCCCCCAGCGGTCGAGCGGTGGATGCTCGTGTGCCCCCAGCTGTCGGGCGGTGGAGGCTCATGTGCCCCCAGCGGGCGGGCGGTGGGGGCTCGTGTGCCCCCAGCGGGTGGGCGGTGGGGACTCGTGTGAGTAGGTGGGTGTGTGCCCCCAGCGGGAGGTCGGGCGGTGGAGGCTCGTGTGCCCCCAGCGCTCGGACGGTGGAGGATCGTGTGACCCCAGCGGTCGGGCGGTGTAGGATCGTGTGCCCCCTGCGGTCGGGCGGTGGCAGCTCGTGTGCCCCAAGCGGTTGGACGGTGGAGGATCGTGTGACCCCAGCAGTCGGGCGGTGGAGGATCGTGTGCCCCCAGTGGTCGGCCGGTGGAGGATCGTGTGCCCCCAGCGGTCAGGCGGTGGCGGCTCGTATGCCCCCAGCGGTTGGGCGGTGGAGGCTCTTGTGCCCCCAGCGGTCGGGCGGTGGCGGCTCGTGTGCCCCCAGCGGTCAGTCAGTGGAGGCTCGTGTGCTTCCAACGGTCGGGCGGTGGCGGCTCGCGTGCCCCCAGCGGCCGGGCGGTGGCGGCTCGCATGCCCCCAGCGGTTGGGCGGTGGAGGCTCGTATGCCCCCAGCTCTCGGGCGGTGGAGGCTCGTGTGCCCCCAGCGGTCGGGCGGTGGAGGCTCGTGTGCCCCCAGCTGTCGGGCGGTGGAGGCTCGTGTGCCCCCAGCGGGCGAGCGGTGGGGGCTCTTGTGCCTCCAGCGGTCGGGCGGTGGAGGCTCGTGTGCCCCCAGCGGTCAGACGGTGGAGGCTCGTGTGCCCCCAGCGGTCGGGCGGTGGAGGCTCGTGTGCCCCCAGCGTTTGGGCGGTGGAGGCTCATGTGCCCCCAGTGGTCTTGCGGTGGAGGCTCGTGTGCCCCCCAGCGGTCAGGCGGAGAAGGCTCGTGTGCCCCCAACGGTCGGGCGGTGGAGGCTTGTGTGCCCCCAGCGGTCGGGCGGTGGAGGCTCGTGTGCCCCCAGCGGTCGGCCGGTGGAGGCTCGTGTGCCTCCAGCAGTCGGGCGGTGGAGTCTCGTGTGCCCCCAGCGGTCGGGCAAGGGAGGCTCGTGTGTCACCAGCGGTCGGGCGGTGGAATCTCGTGTGTTCTTAGCGGGCGGGCGGTGGGAGCTCGTGTGCCCCCAGCGGGCGGGCGGTGGAGACTCGTGTGACCCCAGCGGGCGGGCGGTGTGGACTCGTGTGGGTAGGTGGGTGTGTGCCCCCAGCGGGCGGTCGGGCAGTGGAGGCTCGTGTGCCCCCAGCGGTCGGGCGGTGGAGGCTCGTGTGCCCCCAGCGGTCGGGCGGTGGAGGCTCGTGTGCCCCCAGCGGTCGGGCAAGGGAGGCTCGTGTGTCACCAGCGGTCGGGCGGTGGAGGCTCGTGTGTCCTTAGCGGGCGGGCGGTGGGAGCTTGTGTGCCCCCAGCGGTCGGGCGGTGGAGGCTCGTGTGCCCCCAGCGGTCGGGCGGTGGAGGCTCGTGTGTCCTTAGCGGGCGGGCGGTGGGAGCTCGTGTGCCCCCAGCGGTCGGGCGGTGGAGGCTCGTGTGCCCCCAGCGGTCAGGCGGTGGGGGCTCGTGTGCCCCCAGCGGTCGGACGGTGGAGGCTCATGTGCCCCCAGCGGTCGTGCGGTGGAGGCTCGTGTGCCCCCAGCGGTTCGGCGGTGGAGGCTCGTGTGCCCCCACCGGTCGGGCAGTGGTGGCTCGTGTGCCCCCAGCGGTCGGGCGGTGGGGGCTCTTGTGCCCCCAGCGGTCGGACGGTGGAGGCTCGTGTGCCCCCAGCGTTCATGCGGTGGAGGCTCGTGTGCCCCCAGCGGTCGGGCGGTGGAGGCTCGTGTGCCCCTAGCGGTGGAGCGGTGGAGGCTCGTGTGCCCCCAGCGGTCGGGCGGTGGAGGCTCGTGTGCCCCCAGTGGGCGGGCGGTGGGGGCTTGTGTGCCCCAAGCGGGCGGGCGGTGGGGGTCGTGTGCCCCCAGCGGGCGGACCGTGGGGACTCTTGTGCCTCCAGCGGGCGGGCCGGCGGTGGAGGCTTGTGTGCCTCCAGCGGTCGGGCGGTGGAGGCTCGTGTGCCCCCAGCGGTCGGGCGGTGGAGACTCGTGTGCCCCCAGCGGTGGGGCGGTGGAGGCTCGTGTGCCCCCAGCGGTCGGATGGTAGAGGCTCATGTGCCCCCAGCGGTCGTGCGGTGGAGGCTCGTGTGCCCCCAGCGGTTCGGCGGTGGAGGCTCGTGTGCCCCCACCGGTCGGGCAGTGGAGGCTCGTGTGCCCCCAGCGTTCATGCGGTGGAGGCTCGTGTGCCCCCAGCGTTCAGGCGGTGGAGGCTCGTGTGCTTCCCAGCGGTCGGGCGGTGGAGGCTCGTGTGCCCCCAGCGGTTGGGTGGTGGTGGCTCGTGTGCCCCCAGCGGGCGGGCGGTGGGGGCTTGTGTGCCCCAAGCGGGCGGGCGGTGGGGGTCGTGTGCCCCCAGCAGGCGGACGGTGGGGACTCTTGTGCCCCCAGCGGGCGGGCCGGCGGTGGAGGCTTGTGTGCCTCCAGCGGTCGGGCGGTGGAGGCTCGTGTGCCCCCAGCGGTCGGGCGGTGGAGACTCGTGTGCCCCCAGCGGTGGGGCGGTGGAGGCTCGTGTGCCCCCAGCGGTCGGGCGGTGGAGACTCGTGTGCCCCCAGCGGTCGGACGGTGGAGGCTCATGTGCCCCCAGCGGTCGTGCGGTGGAGGCTCGTGTGCCCCCAGCGGTTCGGCGGTGGAGGCTCGTGTGCCCCCACCGGTCGGGCAGTGGTGGCTCATGTGCCCCCAGCGGTCGGGCGGTGGGGGCTCTTGTGCCCCCAGCGGTCGGACGGTGGAGGCTCGTGTGCCCCCAGCGTTCATGCGGTGGAGGCTCGTGTGCCCCCAGCGTTCAGGCGGTGGAGGCTCGTGTGCTTCCCAGCGGTCGGGCGGTGGAGGCTCGTGTGCCCCCAGCGGTCGGGCGGTGGTGGCTCGTGTGCCCCCAGCGGGTGGGCGGTGGGGGCTCTTGTGCCCCCAGCGGGCGGACGGGCGGTGGAGGCTCGTGTGCCCCCAGCGGGCGGGCGGTGGGGGTCGTGTGCCCCCAGCGGGCGGACGGTGGGGACTTTTGTGCCCCCAGCGGGCGGGCCGGCGGTGGAGGCTCGTGTGCCCCCAACGTTCGTGCGGTGGAGGCTGGGGTGACCCCAGCGGTCGGGCGGTGGAGGCTCGTGTGCCCCAGCGGTCGGACGGTGGAGGCTCATGTGCCCCCAGCGGTCGTGCGGTGGAGGCTCGTGTCTCCCCAGCGGTCGGGCGGTGGAGGCTCATGTGCCCCCAGCGGTCGGGCGGTGGTGGCTCGTGTGCCCCCAGCGGGTGGGCGGTGGGGGCTCTTGTGCCCCCAGCGGGCGGACGGGCGGTGGAGGCTCGTGTGCCCCCAGCGGGCGGGCGGTGGGGGTCGTGTGCCCCCAGCGGGCGGACGGTGGGGACTTTTGTGCCCCCAGCGGGCGGGCCGGCGGTGGAGGCTCGTGTGCCCCCAGCGTTCGTGCGGTGGAGGCTGGGGTGACCCCAGCGGTCGGGCGGTGGAGGCTCGTGTGCCCCCAGCGGTCGGACGGTGGAGGCTCATGTGCCCCCAGCGGTCGTGCGGTGGAGGCTCGTGTCTCCCCAGCGGTTCGGCGGTGAAGGCTCGTGTGACCCCCAGCGGTCGGGCGGTGGAGGCTCTTGTGACCCCCAGCGGTCGGGCGGTGGAGGCTCGAGTGCCTCCAGCGGTCAGGCGGTGGAGGCTCGTGTGCTTCCAACGGTCGGGCGGTGGAGGCTCGTGTGCCCCCACTGGTCGGCCGGTGGAGGATCGTGTGCCCCCAGCGGTCGGGCAAGGGAGGCTCGTGTGTCACCAGCGGTCGGGCAAGGGAGGCTCGTGTGTCACCAGCGGTCGGGCGGTGGAAGCTCATGTGTCCTTAGCGGGCGGGCGGTGGAGACTCGTGTGACCCCAGCGGGCGGGCGGTGGGGACTCGTGTGGGTAGGTGGGTGTGTGCCCCCAGCGGGCGTTCGGGCAGTGGAGGCTCGTGTGCCCCCAGCGGCTCGGGGCGGTGGAGGCTCGTGTGCCCCGAGCGGTCGGGCGGTGGAGGCTCGTGTGCCCCCAGCGGTCGGGGAAGGGAGGCTCGTGTGTCACCAGCGGTCGGGCGGTGGAGGCTCGTGTGTCCTTAGCGGGCGGGGCGGTGGGAGCTTGTGTGCCCCCAGCGGTCGGGCGGTGGAGGCTCGTGTGTCCTTAACGGGCGGGCGGTGGGAGCTCGTGTGCCCCCAGCGGTCGGGCGGTGGAGGCTCGTGTGCCCCCAGCGGTCGGGCGGTGGGGGCTCGTGTGCCCCCAGCGGTCGGACGGTGGAGGCTCATGTGCCCCCAGCGGTCGTGCGGTGGAGGCTCTTGTGCCCCCAGCGGTCGGACGGTGGAGGCTCGTGTGCCCCCAGCGTTCATGCGGTGGAGGCTCGTGTGCCCCCAGCGGTCGGGCGGTGGAGGCTCGTGTGCCCCTAGCGGTGGAGCGGTGGAGGCTCGTGTGCCCCCAGCGGTCGGGCGGTGGAGGCTCGTGTGCCCCCAGTGGGCGGGCGGTGGGGGCTTGTGTGCCCCAAGCGGGCGGGCGGTGGGGGTCGTGTGCCCCCAGCGGGCGGACCGTGGGGACTCTTGTGCCCCCAGCGGGCGGGCCGGCAGTGGAGGCTCGTGTGCCCCCAGCGGTCGGGCGGTGGAGGCCCGTGTGCCCCCAGCGGTCGGGCGGTGGAGGCTCGTGTGCCCCCAGCGGTCGGACGGTGGAGGCTCATGTGCCCCCAGCGGTCGGGCGGTGGAGGCCCGTGTGCCCCCACCGGTCGGGCAGTGGTGGCTCGTGTGCCCCCAGCGGTCGGGCGGTGGAGGCTCGTGTGCCCCCAGCGTTCATGCGGTGGAGGCTCGTGTGCCCCCAGCGTTCAGGCGGTGGAGGCTCTTGTGACCCCCAGCGGTCGGGCGGTGGAGGCTCGAGTGCCTCCAGCAGTCAGGCGGTGGAGGCTCGTGTGCTTCCAACGGTCGGGCGGTGGAGGCTCGTGTGCCCCCAGCGGTTCGGCGGTGGAGGCTCGTGTGCCCCCAGCGGTCGTGCGGTGGAGGCTCGTGTGCCCCCAGCGGTTCGGCGGTGGAGGCTCGTGTGCCCCCACCGGTCGGGCAGTGGTGGCTCGTGTGCCCCCAGCGGTCGGGCGGTGGGGGCTCTTGTGCCCCCAGCGGTCGGACGGTGGAGGCTCGTGTGCCCCCAGCGTTCATGCGGTGGAGGCTCGTGTGCCCCCAGCGGTCGGGCGGTGGAGGCTCATGTGCCCCTAGCGGTGGAGCGGTGGAGGCTCGTGTGCCCCCAGCGGTCGGGCGGTGGAGGCTCGTGTGCCCCCCAGTGGGCGGGCGGTGGGGGCTTGTGTGCCCCAAGCGGGCGGGCGGTGGGGGTCGTGTGCCCCCAGCGGGCGGACCGTGGGGACTCTTGTGCCTCCAGCGGGCGGGCCGGCGGTGGAGGCTTGTGTGCCTCCAGCGGTCGGGCGGTGGAGGCTCGTGTGCCCCCAGCGGTCGGGCGGTGGAGACTCGTGTGCCCCCAGCGGTGGGGCGGTGGAGGCTCGTGTGCCCCCAGCGGTCGTGCGGTGGAGGCTCGTGTCTCCCCAGCGGTTCGGCGGTGAAGGCTCGTGTGCCCCCACCGGTCGGGCAGTGGTGGCTCGTGTGCCCCCAGCGGTCGGGCGGTGGAGGCTCGTGTGCCCCCAGCGTTCATGCGGTGGAGGCTCGTGTGCCCCCAGCGTTCAGGCGGTGGAGGCTCTTGTGACCCCCAGCGGTCGGGCGGTGGAGGCTCGAGTGCCTCCAGCAGTCAGGCGGTGGAGGCTCGTGTGCTTCCAACGGCTCGGGCGGTGGAGGCTCGTGTGCCCCCACTGGTCGGCCGGTGGAGGATCGTGTGCCTCCAGCGGTCGGGCGGTGGCGGCTCGTATGCCCCCAGCGGTTGGGAGGTGGAGGCTCATGTGCCCCCAGCGGTCGGGGCGGTGGCGGCTCGTATGTCCCCAGTGGTTGGGCGGTGGAGGCTCGTGTACCCTCAGCTGTCGGGCGGTGGAGGCTCGTGTGCCCCCAGCGGTCGAGCGGTGGATGCTCGTGTGCCCCCAGCTGTCGGGCGGTGGAGGCTCATGTGCCCCCAGCGGGCGGGCGGTGGGGGCTCGTGTGCCCCCAGCGGGTGGGCGGTGGGGACTCGTGTGAGTAGGTGGGTGTGTGCCCCCAGCGGGAGGTCGGGCGGTGGAGGCTCGTGTGCCCCCAGCGCTCGGACGGTGGAGGATCGTGTGACCCCAGCGGTCGGGCGGTGTAGGATCGTGTGCCCCCTGCGGTCGGGCGGTGGCAGCTCGTGTGCCCCAAGCGGTTGGACGGTGGAGGATCGTGTGACCCCAGCAGTCGGGCGGTGGAGGATCGTGTGCCCCCAGTGGTCGGCCGGTGGAGGATCGTGTGCCCCCAGCGGTCAGGCGGGTGGCGGCTCGTATGCCCCATCGGTTGGGCGGTGGAGGCTCTTGTGCCCCAGCGGTCGGGCGGTGGCGGCTCGTGTGCCCCCAGCGGTCAGTCAGTGGAGGCTCGTGTGCTTCCAACGGTCGGGCGGGGTGGCGGCTCGCGTGCCCCCAGCGGCCGGGCGGTGGCGGCTCGCATGCCCCCAGCGGTTGGGCGGTGGAGGCTCGTATGCCCCAGCTCTCGGGCGGTGGAGGCTCGTGTGCCCCCAGCGGTCGGGCGGTGGAGGCTCGTGTGCCCCCAGCTGTCGGGCGGTGGAGGCTCGTGTGCCCCCAGCGGGGCGAGCGGTGGGGGCTCTTGTGCCTCCAGCGGTCGGGCGGTGGAGGCTCGTGTGCCCCCAGCGGTCAGACGGTGGAGGCTCGTGTGCCCCCAGCGGTCGGGCGGTGGAGGCTCGTGTGCCCCCAGCGTTTGGGCGGTGGAGGCTCATGTGCCCCCAGTGGTCTTGCGGTGGAGGCTCGTGTGCCCCCAGCGGTCAGGCGGAGAAGGCTCGTGTGCCCCCAACGGTCGGGCGGTGGAGGCTTTGTGTGCCCCCAGCGGTCGGGCGGTGGAGGCTCGTGTGCCCCCAGCGGTCGGCCGGTGGAGGCTCGTGTGCCTCCAGCAGTCGGGCGGTGGAGGCTCGTATGCCCCCAGCTCTCGGGCGGTGGAGGCTCGTGTGCCCCCAGCGGTCGGGCGGTGGAGGCTCGTGTGCCCCCAGCTGTCGGGCGGTGGAGGCTCGTGTGCCCCCAGCGGGCGAGCGGTGGGGGCTCTTGTGCCTCCAGCGGTCGGGCGGTGGAGGCTCGTGTGCCCCCAGCGGTCAGACGGTGGAGGCTCGTGTGCCCCCAGCGGTCGGGCGGTGGAGGCTCGTGTGCCCCCAGCGTTTGGGCGGTGGAGGCTCATGTGCCCCCAGTGGTCTTGCGGTGGAGGCTCGTGTGCCCCCCAGCGGTCAGGCGGAGAAGGCTCGTGTGCCCCCAACGGTCGGGCGGTGGAGGCTTGTGTGCCCCAGCGGTCGGGCGGTGGAGGCTCGTGTGCCCCCAGCGGTCGGGCCGGTGGAGGCTCGTGTGCCTCCAGCAGTCGGGCGGTGGAGGCTCGTGTGCCCCCAGCGGTCGGGCAAGGGAGGCTCGTGTGTCACCAGCGGTCGGGCGGTGGAAGCTCGTGTGTTCTTAGCGGGCGGGCGGTGGGAGCTCGTGTGCCCCCAGCGGGCGGGCGGTGGAGACTCGTGTGACCCCAGCGGGCGGGCGGTGTGGACTCGTGTGGGTAGGTGGGTGTGTGCCCCAGCGGGCGGTCGGGCAGTGGAGGCTCGTGTGCCCCCAGCGGTCGGGCGGTGGAGGCTCGTGTGCCCCCAGCGGTCGGGCGGTGGAGGCTCGTGTGCCCCCAGCGGTCGGGCAAGGGAGGCTCGTGTGTCACCAGCGGTCGGGCGGTGGAGGCTCGTGTGTCCTTAGCGGGCGGGCGGTGGGAGCTTGTGTGCCCCCAGCGGTCGGGCGGTGGAGCTCGTGTGCCCCCAGCGGTCGGGCGGTGGAGGCTCGTGTGTCCTTAGCGGGCGGGCGGTGGGAGCTCGTGTGCCCCCAGCGGTCGGGCGGTGGAGGCTCGTGTGCCCCCCAGCGGTCAGGCGGTGGGGGCTCGTGTGCCCCCAGCGGTCGGACGGTGGAGGCTCATGTGCCCCCAGCGGTCGTGCGGTGGAGGCTCGTGTGCCCCCAGCGGTTCGGCGGTGGAGGCTCGTGTGCCCCCACCGGTCGGGCAGTGGTGGCTCGTGTGCCCCCAGCGGTCGGGGCGGGTGGGGGCTCTTGTGCCCCCAGCGGTCGGACGGTGGAGGCTCGTGTGCCCCCAGCGTTCATGCGGTGGAGGCTCGTGTGCCCCCAGCGGTCGGGCGGTGGAGGCTCGTGTGCCCCTAGCGGTGGAGCGGTGGAGGCTCGTGTGCCCCCAGCGGTCGGGCGGTGGAGGCTCGTGTGCCCCCAGTGGGCGGGCGGTGGGGGCTTGTGTGCCCCAAGCGGGCGGGCGGTGGGGTTCGTGTGCCCCCAGCGGGCGGACCGTGGGGACTATTGTGCCTCCAGCGGGCGGGCCGGCGGTGGAGGCTTGTGTGCCTCCAGCGGTCGGGCGGTGGAGGCTCGTGTGCCCCCAGCGGTCGGGCGGTGGAGACTCGTGTGCCCCAGCGGTGGGGCGGTGGAGGCTCGTGTGCCCCCAGCGGTCGGATGGTAGAGGCTCATGTGCCCCCAGCGGTCGTGCGGTGGAGGCTCGTGTGCCCCCAGCGGTTCGGCGGTGGAGGCTCGTGTGCCCCCACCGGTCGGGCAGTGGAGGCTCGTGTGCCCCCAGCGTTCATGCGGTGGAGGCTCGTGTGCCCCCAGCGTTCAGGCGGTGGAGGCTCGTGTGCTTCCCAGCGGTCGGGCGGTGGAGGCTCGTGTGCCCCCAGCGGTTGGGTGGTGGTGGCTCGTGTGCCCCCAGCGGGGTGGGCGGTGGGGGCTCTTGTGCCCCCAGCGGGCGGACGGGCGGTGGAGGCTCGTGTGCCCCCAGCGGGCGGGCGGTGGGGGTCGTGTGCCCCCAGCGGGCGGACGGTGGGAACTTTTGTGCCCCCAGCGGGCGGGCCGGCGGTGGAGGCTCGTGTGCCCCCAGCGTTCGTGCGGTGGAGGCTGGGGTGACCCCAGCGGTCGGGCGGTGGAGGCTCGTGTGCCCCCAGCGGTCGGACGGTGGAGGCTCATGTGCCCCCAGCGGTCGTGCGGTGGAGGCTCGTGTCTCCCCAGCGGTTCGGCGGTGGAGGCTCGTGTGCCCCCACCGGTCGGGCAGTGGTGGCTCGTGTGCCCCCAGCGGTCGGGCGGTGGAGGCTCGTGTGCCCCCAGCGTTCATGCGGTGGAGGCTCGTGTGCCTCCAGCGGTCAGGCGGTGGAGGCTCGTGTGCTTCCAACGGTCGGGCGGTGGAGGCTCGTGTGCCCCCACTGGTCGGCCGGTGGAGGATCGTGTGCCTCCAGCGGTCGGGCGGTGGCGGCTCGTATGCCCCCAGCGGTTGGGAGGTGGAGGCTCATGTGCCCCCAGCGGTCGTGCGGTGGCGGCTCGTATGTCCCCAGTGGTTGGGCGGTGGAGGCTCGTGTACCCCCAGCTGTCGGGCGGAGGAGGCTCGTGTGCCCCCAGCGGTCGAGCGGTGGATGCTCGTGTGCCCCAGCTGTCGGGCGGTGGAGGCTCGTGTGCCCCCAGCGGGCGGGCGGTTGGGGCTCGTGTGCCCCCAGCGGTGTGGGCGGTGGGGACTCGTGTGAGTAGGTGGGTGGGTTGCCCCCAGCGGGCGGTCGGGCGGTGGAGGCTCGTGTGCCCACAGCGCTCGGACGGTGGAGGATCGTGTGACCCCAGCGGTCGGGCGGTGTAGGATCGTGTGCCCCCTGCGGTCGGGCGGTGGCAGCTCGTGTGCCCCAAGTGGTTGGACGGTGGAGGATCGTGTGACCCCAGCAGTCGGGCGGTGGAGGATCGTGTGCCCCCAGAGGTAGGTTGGTGGAGGCTCGTGTGCCCCCAGCTGTCGGGCGGTGGAGGCTCGTGTGCCCCCAGCGGGCGGGCGGTGGGGGCTCGTGTGCCCCCAGCGGTCGGGTGGTGGTGGCTCGTGTGCCCCCAGCGGGTGGGCGGTGGGGGCTCTTGTGCCCCCAGCGGGCGGACGGGCGGTGGAGGCTCGTGTGCCCCCAGCGGGCGGGCGGTGGCGGCTCGTATGCCCCCAGCGGTTGGGAGGTGGAGGCTCATGTGCCCCCAGCGGTCGTGCGGTGCGGCTCGTATGTCCCCAGTGGTTGGGCGGTGGAGGCTCGTGTACCCCCAGCTGTCGGGCGGAGGAGGCTCGTGTGCCCCATCGGTTGAGCGGTGGATGCTCGTGTGCCCCCAGCTGTCGGGCGGTGGAGGCTCGTGTGCCCCCAGCGGGCGGGCGGTTGGGGCTCGTGTGCCCCCAGCGGGTGGGCGGTGGGGACTCGTGTGAGTAGGTGGGTGTGTGCCCCCAGCGGGCGGTCGGGCGGTGGAGGCTCGTGTTCCCACAGCGCTCGGAGGGTGGAGGATCGTGTGACCCCAGCGGTCGGGCGGTGTAGGATCGTGTGCCCCCTGCGGTCGGGGCGGTGGCAGCTCGTGTGCCCCAAGCGGTTGGACGGTGGAGGATCGTGTGACCCCAGCAGTCGGGCGGTGGAGGATCGTGTGCCCCCAGCTGTCGGGCGGTGGAGGCTCGTGTGCCCCAGCGGGCGGGCGGTGGGGGCTCGTGTGCCCCCAGCTGGCGGGCGGTGGGGATTCGTGTGCCCCCAGCGGGCTGGCGGTCAGTGGAGGCTCGTGTGCCCCCAGTGGTCGGGCAAGGGAGGCTCGTGTGACCCCAGCGGGCGGGCGGTGGGGACTCGTGTGGGTAGGTGGGTGTGTGCCCCCAGCGGGCGGTCGGGCGGTGGAGGCTCGTGTGCCCCCAGCGGTCGGGCGGTGGAGGCTCGTGTGCCCCTAGCGGTCGAGCGGTGGAGGCTCGTGTGCCCCCAGCGGTCGGGGCGGTGGAGGCTCGTGTGCCCCCAGCGGGCGGGCGGTGGGGGCTCGTGTGCCCCCAGTGGGCGGGCGCTGGGGGCTCGTGTGCCCCAAGCGGGCGGGCGGTGGGGGTCGTGTGCCCCCAGCGGTCGGACGGTGGGGACTCTTGTGCCCCCAGCGGGTGGGCCGGCTGTGGAGGCTCGTGTGCCCCCAGCGGTCGGGCGGTGGAGGCTCGTGTGCCCCCAGCTGTCGGGCGGTGGAGACTCGTGTGCCCCCAGAGGTCGGGCGGTGGAGGCTCGTGTGCCCCTAGCGGTCGGGCGGTGGAGGCTCGTGTGCCCCCAGCGGTTCGGCGGTGGAGGCTCGTGTGCCCCCAGCGGTCGGGCAGTGGTGGCTCGTGTGCCCCCAGCGGTCGGGCGGTGGGGGCTCTTGTGACCACAGCGGGCGGGCGGTGCGGACTCTTGTGCCCCCAGCGGGCGGGCCGGCGGTGGAGGCTTGTGTGCCCCCAGCGTTCATGCGGTGGAGGCTCGTGTGCCCCCAGCGTTCAGGCGGTGGAGGCTCGTGTGCCCCCAGTGGTCGGCCGGTGGAGGATCGTGTGCCCCCATCGGTCAGGCGGTGGCGGCTCGTATGCCCCCAGCGGTTGGGCGGTGGAGGCTCGTGTGCCCTCAGCGGTCGGGCGGTGGCGGCTCGTATGCCCCCAGCGGTTGGACGGTGGAGGCTCGTGTGCCCCCAGCGGTCAGTCGGTGGAGGCTCGTGTGCTTCCAACGGTCGGGCGGTGGAGGCTCGTGTGCCCCCAGCGGTCGGGCGGTGGAGGCTCCTGTGCCCCCAGCGGTCGGGCGGTGGAGACTCGTGTGCCCCCAGCGGTGGGGCGGTGGGAGGCTCGTGTGCCCCCAGCGGTCGGGCGGTGGAGACTCGTGTGCCCCCAGCGGTCGGACGGTGGAGGCTCATGTGCCCCCAGCGGTTCGGCGGTGGAGGCTCGTGTGCCCCCACCGGTCGGGCAGTGGTGGCTCGTGTGCCCCCAGCGGTCGGGCGGTGGGGGCTCTTGTGCCCCCAGCGGTCGGACGGTGGAGGCTCGTGTGCCCCCAGCGTTCATGCGGTGGAGGCTCGTGTGCCCCCATTGTTCAGGCGGTGGAGGCTTGTGTGCTTCCCAGCGGTCGGGCGGTGGAGGCTCGTGTGCCCCCAGCGGTCGGGCGGTGGTGGCTCGTGTGCCCCCAGCGGGTGGGCGGTGGGGGCTCTTGTGCCCCCAGCGGGCAGACGGGCGGTGGAGGCTCGTGTGCCCCCAGCGTGCGGGCGGTGGGGGTCGTGTGCCCCCAGCGGGCGGACGGTGGGGACTTTTGTGCCCCCAGCGGGCGGGCCGGCGGTGGAGGCTCGTGTGCCCCCAGCGTTCATGCGGTGGAGGCTGGGGTGACCCCAGCGGTCGGGCGGTGGAGGCTCGTGTGCCCCCAGCGGTCGGACGGTGGAGGCTCATGTGCCCCCAGCGGTCGGGCGGTGGAGGCTCGTGTGCCCCCAGCGTTCATGCGGTGGAGGCTCGTGTGCCCCCAGCGTTCAGGCGGTGGAGGCTCTTGTGACCCCCAGCGGTCGGGCGGTGGAGGCTCGTGTGCCTCCAGCGGTCAGGCGGTGGAGGCTCGTGTGATTCCAACGGTCGGGCGGTGGAGGCTCGTGTGCCCCCACTGGTCGGCCGGTGGAGGATCGTGTGCCTCCAGCGGTCGGGCGGTGGCGGCTCGTATGCCCCCAGCGGTTGGGAGGTGGAGGCTCATGTGCCCCCAGCGGTCGGGCGGTGGCGGCTCGTATGTCCCCCAGTGGTTGGGCGGTGGAGGCTCGTGTACCCCCCAGCTGTCGGGCGGTGGAGGCTCGTGTGCCCCCAGCGGTCGAGCGGTGGATGCTCGTGTGCCCCCAGCTTTCGGGCGGTGGAGGCTCGTGTGCCCCCAGCGGGCGGGCGGTGGGGGCTCGTGTGCCCCCAGCGGGTGGGCGATGGGACTCGTGTGAGTAGGTGGGTGTGTGCCCCCAGCGGGCGGTCGGGCGGTGGAGGCTCGTGTGCCCACAGTGCTCGGACGGTGGAGGATCGTGTGACCCCAGCGCTCGGGCGGTGTAGGATCGTGTGCCCCCTGCGGTCGGGCGGTGGCAGCTCGTGTGCCCCAAGCGGTTGGTCGGTGGAGGATCGTGTGACCCCAGCAGTCGGGCGGTGGAGGATCGTGTGCCCCCAGAGGTAGGGCGGTGGGCGGCTCGTGTGCCCCCAGCGGTCGGGCGGTGGACGCTCGTGTGCCCCCAGCTGTCGGGCGGTGGAGGCTCGTGTGCCCCCAGTGGTCGGGCAAGGGAGGCTCGTGTGACCCCAGCGGGCGGGCGGTGGGGACTCGTGTGGGTAGGTGGGTGTGTGCCCCCAGCGGGCGGTCGGGCGGTGGAGGCTCGTGTGCCCCAGCGGTCGGGCGGTGGAGGCTCGTGTGCCCCTAGCGGTCGAGCGGTGGAGGCTCGTGTGCCCCCAGCGGTCGGGCGGTGGAGGCTCGTGTGCCCCCAGTGGGCGGGGCGCTGGGCGCTCGTGTGCCCCAAGCGGGCGGGCGGTAGGGGTCGTGTGCCCCCAGCGGGCGGACGGTGGGGACTCTTGTGCCCCCAGCGGGTGGGCCGGCTGTGGAGGCTCGTGTGCCCCCAGCGGTCGGGCGGTGGAGGCTCGTGTGCCCCCAGCAGGCGGGCGGTGGAGACTCGTGTGCCCCCAGCGGTCGGGCGGTGGAGGCTCGTGTGCCCCTAGCGGTCTCGGGCGGTGGAGGCTCGTGTGCCCCCAGCAGTTCGGCGGTGGAGGCTCGTGTGCCCCCAGCGGTCGTGCAGTGGTGGCTCATGTGCCCCCAGCGGTCGGGCGGTGGAGGCTCGTGTCTCCCCAGCGGTTGGGCGGTGGAGGCTCGTGTGCCCTCAGCGGTCGGGCGGTGGCGGCTCGTATGCCCCCAGCGGTTGGACGGTGGAGTCTCGTGTGCCCCCAGCGGTCAGTCGGTGGAGGCTCGTGTGCTTCCAACGGTCGGGCGGTGGAAGCTCGTGTGCCCCCCAGCGGTCGGGCGGTTTCGGCTCGCATGCCCCAGCGGTTGGGCGGGTGGAGGCTCGTATGCCCCCAGCTGTCGGGCGGTGGAGGCTCGTGTTCCCCCAGCGGTCGGGCGGTGGAGGCTCGTGTGCCCCAGCTGTCGGGCGGTGGAGGCTCGTGTGCCCCCAGCGGGCGGGCGGTGGGGACTCGTGTGGGTAGGTGGGTGTGTGCCCCCAGCGGGCGGTCAAGCGGTGGAGGCTCGTGTGTGCCCAGCGGTCGGGCGGTGGAGGCTCGTGTGCCCCTAGCGGTCAAGCGGTGGAGGCTCGTGTGCCCCCAGCGGTCGGGCGGTGGAGGCTCGTGTGCCCCCAGCAGGCGGGCGGTGGGGGCTCGTGTGCCCCCAGTGGGCGGGCGGTGGCGGCTCGTATGCCCCCAGCGGTTGGACGGTGGAGGCTCGTGTGCCCCAGCGGTCAGTCGGTGGAGGCTCGTGTGCTTCCAACGGTCGGGCGGTGGAAGCTCGTGTGCCCCCAGCGGTCGGGCGGTTTCGGCTCGCATGCCCCCAGCGGTTGGGCGGTGGAGGCTCGTATGCCCCCAGCTGTCGGGCGGTGGAGGCTCGTGTTCCCCCAGCGGTCGGGCGGTGGAGGCTTGTGTGCCCCCAGCTGTCGGGCGGTGGAGGCTCGTGTGCCCCCAGCGGGCGCGGGCGGTGGGGACTCGTGTGGGTAGGTGGGTGTGTGCCCCCAGCGGGCGGTCGGGCGGTGGAGGCTCGTGTGCCCCCAGCGGTCGGGCGGTGGAGGCTCGTGTGCCCCTAGCGGTCGAGCGGTGGAGGCTCGTGTGCCCCCAGCGGTCGGGCGGTGGAGGCTCGTGTGCCCCCAGCAGGCGGGCGGTGGGGGCTCGTGTGCCCCCAGAGGTCGGGCGGTGGAGGCTCGTGTGCCCCTAGCGGTCGGGCGGTGGAGGCTCGTGTGCCCCCAGCGGTTCGGCGGTGGAGGCTCGTGTGCCCCCAGCGGTCGGGCAGTGGTGGCTCATGTGCCCCCAGCGGTCATGCGGTAGAGGCTCGTGTCTCCCCAGCGGTTGGGCGGTGGAGGCTCGTGTGCCCTCAGCGGTCGGGCGGTGGCGGCTCGTATGCCCCCAGCGGTTTGGACGGTGGAGGCTCGTGTGCCCCCAGCGGTCAGTCGGTTGGAGGGTCGTGTGCTTCCAACGGTCGGGCGGTGGAAGCTCGTGTGCCCCCAGCGGTCGGGCGGTTTCGGCTCGCATGCCCCCAGCGGTTGGGCGGTGGAGGCTCGTATGCCCCCAGCTGTCGGGCGGTGGAGGCTCGTGTGCCCCAGCTGTCGGGCGGTGGAGGCTCGTGTGCCCCCAGCTGTCAGGCGGTGGAGGCTCGTGTGCCCCCAGCGGGCGGGCGGTGGGGACTCGTGTGGGTAGGTGGGTGTGTGCCCCCAGCGGGCGGGTCAAGCGGTGGAGGCTCGTGTGCCCCCAGCGGTCGGGCGGTGGAGGCTCGTGTGCCCCTAGCGGTCGAGCGGTGGAGGCTCGTGTGCCCCCAGCGGTCGGGCGGTGGAGGCTCGTGTGCCCCCAGCAGGCGGGCGGTGGGGGCTCGTTGTGCCCCCAGTGGGCGGGCGCTGGGGGCTCGTGTGCCCCAAGGGGGCGGGGCGGTGGGGGTCGTGTGCCCCCAGCGGTCGGGCGGTGGAGGCTCGTGTGCCCCCTGCTGTTGGGCGGTGGAGACTCGTGTGCCCCCAGAGGTCGGGCGGTGGAGGCTCGTGTGCCCCTAGCGGTCGGGCGGTGGAGGCTCGTGTGCCCCCAGCGGTTCGGCGGTGGAGGCTCGTGTGCCCTCAGCGGTCGGGCGGTGGCGGCTCGTATGCCCCCAGCGGTTGGACGGTGGGGACCTCTTTTTGCCCCAGCGGGCGGGCCGGCGGTGGAGGCTTGTGTGCCCCAGCGTTCATGCGGTGGAGGCTCGTGTGCCCCCAGCGTTCAGGCGGTGGAGGCTCGTGTGCCCCCAGCGGTTGGGCGGTGGCGGCTCGTATGCCCCCAGCGGTTGGGCGGTGGAGGCTCGTGTGCCCTCAGCGGTCGGGCGGTGGCGGCTCGTATGCCCCCAGCGGTCAGTCGGTGGAGGTTCGTGTGCTTCCAACGGTCGGGCGGTGGAGGCTCGTGTGCCCCCAGCGGTTGGGCGGTTTCGGCTCACATGCCCCCAGCGGTTGGGCGGTGGAGGCTCGTGTGCCCCCAGCGGTCGGGCGGTGGAGGCTCGTGTGCCCCCAGCGGTCGGACGGTGGAGGCTCATGTGCCCTCAGCGGTCGGGCGGTGGCAGCTCGTATGCCCCCAGCGGTTGGACGGTGGAGGCTCGTGTGCCCCCAGCGGTCAGTCGGTGGAGGCTCGTGTGCCCCCAGCGGGCGAGCGGTGGGGGCTCGTGTGCCCCCAGCGGGTGGGTGGTGGGGACTCGTGTGAGTAGGTGGGTGTGTGCCCCCAGCGGGCGGTCGGGCGGTGGCAGGTCGTGTGCCCCAAGCGGTCGGACGGTGGAGGATCGTGTGCCCCCAGCGTTAGGGCGGTGGCGGCTCTTGTGCCCCCAGCGGTCGGGCGGTGGAGGCTCGTGTGCCCCCAGCTGTCGGGCGGTGGGAGGCTCGTGTGCCCCCAGCGGGCGGGCGGTGGGGGCTCGTGTGCCCCCAGCGGGCGGGCGGTGGGGGCTCGTGTGCCCCCAGCGGGCTGGCGGGCGGTGGAGGCTCGTGTGCCCCAGCGGTCGGGCGATGGAAGCTCGTGTGCTCCCAGCGGTCGGGCGGTGGAGGCTCGTGTGCTCCCAGCGGTCGGGCGGTGGAGGCTCGTGTGCTTCCAACTTCGGGTGGTGGAGGCTCGTGTGCCCCCAGCGGTCGGGCGGTGGAGGCTCGTGTGCCCCCAGCGGTCGGGCGGTGGAGGCTTGTGTGCCCCCAGCGGTCGGTCGGTGGAGGTTTGTGTGCCCCAAAAGGTCGGGCGCTGGAGGCTCGTCTGCCCCCAGCGGTCGGGCAGTGGTGGCTCGTGTGCCCCCAGCGGGCTGGCGGGCGGTGGAGGCTCGTGTGCCCCCAGCTGGTGGGCGATGGGGGCTCGTGTGCCCCCAGCTGGCGGGCGGTGGGGACTCTTGTTCCCCCAGCGAGCGGGCCGACGGTGGAGACTCGTTTGCCTCCAGCGTTCGTACTGTGGGGGCTCGTGTGCCCCCAGCGTTCGGGCGATGGAGGCTTGTGTGCCCTCAGCGTTGGGCGGTGGAGGCTCGTGTGCCCCTAACGGTTGGGCGGTGGAGGCTTGTATGCCCCCAGCGGTCGGGCGGTGGAGGCTTTTGTGCCCCCAGTGGTCGGGCGGTGGAGGCTCGTGTGCCCCCAGCGGTCGGGCAGTGGTATCTCGTGTGCCCCCAGCCGTCGGGCGGTGGGGGCTCATGTGCCCCCACTGGGCGGGCGTGGGGACTTTTTGTGCCACCAGCAGGCGGGCCGGCGGTGGAGGCTCGTGTGCCTCCAGTGGTCGGGCAGTGGAGGCTTGTGTGCCCCCAGCGGTCGGACAGTGGAGGCTCGTCTGCCCCTAGCGGGCTGGCGGGCGGTGGAGGCTCGTGTGCCCCAGCGGTCGGGCGATGGAAGCTCGTTGTGCTCCAGCGGTCGGGCAGTGGAAGCTCGTGTGCCCCCATCGGTTGAGCGGTGGATGCTCGTGTGCCCCCAGCTGTCGGGCGGTGGAGGCTCGTGTGCCCCCAGCGGCGGGCGGTTGGGGCTCGTGTGCCCCCAGCGGTGTGGGCGGTGGGGACTCGTGTGAGTAGGTGGGTGTGTGCCCCCAGCGGGCGGTCGGGCGGTGGAGGCTCGTGTGCCCACAGCGCTCGGAGGGTGGAGGATCGTGTGACCCCAGCGGTCGGGCGGTGTAGGATCGTGTGCCCCCTGCGGTCGGGCGGTGGCAGCTCGTGTGCCCCAAGCGGTTGGACGGTGGAGGATCGTGTGACCCCAGCAGTCGGGCTGTGGAGGATCGTGTGCCCCCAGAGGTAGGGCGGTGGAGGCTCGTGTGCCCCCAGCTGTCGGGCGGTGGAGGCTCGTGTGCCCCCAGCGGGCGGGCGGTGGGGGCTCGTGTGCCCCCAGCTGGCGGGCGGTGGGGATTCGTGTGCCCCCAGCGGGCTGGCGGTCAGTGGAGGCTCGTGTGCCCCCAGTGGTCGGGCAAGGGAGGCTCGTTGTGACCCGAGCGGGCGGGCGGTGGGGACTCGTGTGGGTAGGTGGGTGTGTGCCCCCAGCGGGCGGTCGGGCGGTGGAGGCTCGTGTGCCCCCAGCGGTCGGGCGGTGGAGGCTCGTGTGCCCCTAGCGTCGAGCGGTGGAGGCTCGTGTGCCCCCAGCGGTCGGGCGGGTGGAGGCTCGTGTGCCCCCCAGCGGGCGGGCGGTGGGGGGCTCGTGTGCCCCCAGTGGGGCGGGCGCTGGGGGCTCGTGTGCCCCAAGCGGGCGGGGCGGTGGGGGTCGTGTGCCCCAGCGGTCGGACGGTGGGGACTCTTGTGCCCCCAGCGGGTGGCCGGCTGTGGAGGCTCGTGTGCCCCCAGCGGTCGGGCGGTGGAGGCTCGTGTGCCCCCAGCTGTCGGGCGGTGGAGACTCGTGTGCCCCCAGAGGTCGGGCGGTGGAGGCTCGTGTGCCCCTAGCGGTCGGGCGGTGGAGGCTCGTGTGCCCCCAGCGGTTCGGCGGTGGAGGCTCGTGTGCCCCCAGCGGTCGGGCAGTGGTGGCTCGTGTGCCCCCAGCGGTCGGGCGGTGGGGGCTCTTGTGACCCCAGCGGGCGGGCGGTGCGGACTCTTGTGCCCCCAGCGGGCGGGCCGGCGGTGGAGGCTTGTGTGCCCCCAGCGTTCATGCGGTGGAGGCTCGTGTGCCCCCAGCGTTCAGGCGGTGGAGGCTCGTGTGCCCCCAGTGGTCGGCCGGTGGAGGATCGTGTGCCCCCAGCGGTCAGGCGGTGGCGGCTCGTATGCCCCCAGCGGTTGGGCGGTGGAGGCTCGTGTGCCCTCAGCGGTCGGGCGGTGGCGGCTCGTATGCCCCCAGCGGTTGGACGGTGGAGGCTCGTGTGCCCCCAGCGGTCAGTCGGTGGAGGCTCGTGTGCTTCCAACGGTCGGGCGGTGGAGGCTCGTGTGCCCCCAGCGGTCGGGCGGTGGAGGCTCGTGTGCCCCCAGCGGTCGGGCGGTGGAGACTCGTGTGCCCCCAGCGGTGGGACGGTGGAGGCTCATGTGCCCCCAGCGGTTCGGCGGTGGGAGGCTCGTGTGCCCCCACCGGTCGGGCAGTGGTGGCTCGTGGTGCCCCCAGCGGTCGGGCGGTGGGGGCTCTTGTGCCCCCAGCGGTCGGACGGTGGAGGCTCGTGTGCCCCCAGCGTTCATGCGGTGGAGGCTCGTGTGCCCCCATTGTTCAGGCGGTGGAGGCTTGTGTGCTTCCCAGCGGTCGGGCGGTGGAGGCTCGTGTGCCCCCAGCGGTCGGGCGGTGGTGGCTCGTGTGCCCCCAGCGGGTGGGCGGTGGGGGCTCTTGTGCCCCCAGCGGGCAGACGGGCGGTGGAGGCTCGTGTGCCCCCAGCGTGCGGGCGGTGGGGGTCGTGTGCCCCCAGCGGGCGGACGGTGGGGACTTTTGTGCCCCCAGCGGGCGGGCCGGCGGTGGAGGCTCGTGTGCCCCCAGCGTTCATGCGGTGGAGGCTGGGGTGACCCCAGCGGTCGGGCGGTGGAGGCTCGTGTGCCCCCAGCGGTCGGATGGTGGAGGCTCATGTGCCCCCAGCGGTCGGGCGGTGGAGGCTCGTGGGCCCCCAGCGTTCATGCGGTGGAGGCTCGTGTGCCCCCAGCGTTCAGGCGGTGGAGGCTCTTGTGACCCCCAGCGGTCGGGCGGTGGAGGCTCGTGTGCCTCCAGCGGTCAGGCGGTGGAGGCTCGTGTGATTCCAACGGTCGGGCGGTGGAGGCTCGTGTGCCCCCACTGGTCGGCCGGTGGAGGATCGTGTGCCTCCAGCGGTCGGGCGGTGGCGGCTCGTATGCCCCCAGCGGTTGGGAGGTGGAGGCTCATGTGCCCCCAGCGGTCGGGCGGTGGCGGCTCGTATGTCCCCAGTGGTTGGGCGGTGGAGGCTCGTGTACCCCCAGCTGTCGGGCGGTGGAGGCTCGTGTGCCCCCAGCGGTCGAGCGGTGGATGCTCGTGTGCCCCCAGCTTTCGGGCGGTGGAGGCTCGTGTGCCCCCAGCGGGCGGGCGGTGGGGGCTCGTGTGCCCCCAGCGGGTGGGCGATGGGGACTCGTGTGAGTAGGTGGGGTGTGTGCCCCCAGCGGGCGGGTCGGGCGGTGGAGGCTCGTGTGCCCACAGTGCTCGGACGGTGGAGGATCGTGTGACCCCAGCGCTCGGGCGGTGTAGGATCGTGTGCCCCCTGCGGTCGGGCGGTGGCAGCTCGTGTGCCCCAAGCGGTTGGTCGGTGAGGATCGTGTGACCCCAGCAGTCGGGCGGTGGAGGATCGTGTGCCCCCAGAGGTAGGGCGGTGGCGGCTCGTGTGCCCCCAGCGGTCGGGCGGTGGACGCTCGTGTGCCCCCAGCTGTCGGGCGGTGGAGGCTCGTGTGCCCCCAGTGGTCGGGCGGTGGGTGGCTCGTGTGCCCCCAGCGGGTGGGCGGTGGGGGCTCTTGTGCCCCCAGCGGGCAGACGGGCGGTGGAGGCTCGTGTGCCCCCAGCGTGCGGGCGGTGGGGGTCGTGTGCCCCAGCGGGCGGACGGTGGGGACTTTTGTGCCCCCAGCGGGCGGGCCGGCGGTGGAGGCTCGTGTGCCCCCAGCGTTCATGCGGTGGAGGCTGGGGTGACCCCAGCGGTCGGGCGGTGGAGGCTCGTGTGCCCCCAGCGGTCGGACGGTGGAGGCTCATGTGCCCCCAGCGGTCGGGCGGTGGAGGCTCGTGTGCCCCCAGCGTTCATGCGGTGGAGGCTCGTGTGCCCCCAGCGTTCAGGCGGTGGAGGCTCTTGTGACCCCCAGCGGTCGGGCGGTGGAGGCTCGTGTGCCTCCAGCGGTCAGGCGGTGGAGGCTCGTGTGATTCCAACGGTCGGGCGGTGGAGGCTCGTGTGCCCCCACTGGTCGGCCGGTGGAGGATCGTGTGCCTCCAGCGGTCGGGCGGTGGCAGCTCGTATGCCCCCAGCGGTTGGGAGGTGGAGGCTCATGTGCCCCCAGCGGTCGGGCGGTGGCGGCTCGTATGTCCCCAGTGGTTGGGCGGGTGGAGGCTCGTGTACCCCCAGCTGTCGGGCGGTGGAGGCTCGTGTGCCCCCAGCGGTCGAGCGGTGGATGCTCGTGTGCCCCCAGCTTTCGGGCGGTGGAGGCTCGTGTGCCCCCAGCGGGCGGGCGGTGGGGGCTCGTGTGCCCCCAGCGGGTGGGCGATGGGGACTCGTGTGAGTAGGTGGGTGTGTGCCCCCAGCGGGCGGTCGGGCGGTGGAGGCTCGTGTGCCCACAGTGCTCGGACGGTGGAGGATCGTGTGACCCCAGCGCTCGGGCGGTGTAGGATCGTGTGCCCCTGCGGTCGGGCGGTGGCAGCTCGTGTGCCCCAAGCGGTTGGTCGGTGGAGGATCGTGTGACCCCAGCAGTCGGGCGGTGGAGGATCGTGTGCCCCCAGAGGTAGGGCGGTGGCGGCTCGTGTGCCCCCAGAGGTCGGGCGGTGGACGCTCGTGTGCCCCCAGCTGTCGGGCGGTGTAGGCTCGTGTGCCCCCAGTGGTCGGGCAAGGGAGGCTCGTGTGACCCCAGCGGGCGGGCGGTGGGGACTCGTGTGGGTAGGTGGGTGTGTGCCCCCAGCGGGCGGTCGGGCGGTGGAGGCTCGTGTGCCCCCAGCGGTCGGGCGGTGGAGGCTCGTGTGCCCCTAGCGGTCGAGCGGTGGAGGCTCGTGTGCCCCCAGCGGTCGGGCGGTGGAGGCTCGTGTGCCCCCAGTGGGCGGGCGCTGGGGGCTCGTGTGCCCCAAGCGGGCGGGGCGGTAGGGGTCGTGTGCCCCCAGCGGGCGGACGGTGGGGACTCTTGTGCCCCCAGCGGGTGGGCCGGCTGTGGAGGCTCGTGTGCCCCCAGCGGTCGG